>NC_069504.1:149275405-149575405 GCF_027579735.1 Bombina bombina
TGTTTATATTGCACATATGTCCTCCATTTTTACATTAATTCTTTTAAGAAATAAAGTTTTTTTGTGTGGATGGCTTGCTCACCTAAGAATTGGTTTAAACATTTATTTTTTCTGTACCTCTGATTTTGCAAATGCTATTAAATGTACAGATTGGTTTGAACTTCATGTCTCCCAGTATATTGCTTTTAAGGCACTGCCACAGCTTTCTCCTTTTATGTCCCAAGCCAATATGGCATCACATGCAGTGCCCTGCGGTTCCTCTCAATCTCCTGGAGGAGTGTATTTGTTTCTTTTGCAAGATGTACCGAGTCCACGGTTTCATCCTTACTTGTGGGATATTATCCTTCCTAACAAAAAGTGGCAAAGAGAGCACCCACAGCAGAGCTGTCTATATAGCTCCCCCCTTAACTCCACCCCCCAGTCATTCTCTTTGCCAGCTCTAAGCAGGAAGGGTAAAGTGAAAGAGGTAATAAACCTTTTTTTATTTTATCTTCAAGCAAGAGTTTATTTTTAAATGGTACCGGTGTGTACTATTTACTCTCAGGCAGGAGATGGATGAAGATTTCTGCCTAGAGGATGATGATTTTAGCATTTGTAACTAAGGTCCACTGCTATTCCAGAAGCTGAGGAGTACAGGAAAACTTCAGTGTGAGGAACGTTTTCTTGCTATACAGCAATGAAGTATGTTCAGTCATTTTTTCTGTAGAGACTGTGATAACTCAGAAAGGCTGACAGTATCCCCATAAGGGGAAGGGTAAGCAGTAATCCTAGTCTTTGAAGGGGCTTTACTTGCTTGCATTAAGGGCTTAACTTATGGGCACTCAGTTTGAATGATAGATAACCAAACGTTTATGTGTTCTGGGAGTAACGTTTTTTATTATTTGAAGGGACATCTATATTGAGGGTACACTTGGCTTTTTTGGGGTTTTGATAATCCACATGGCTGGAAAAACTTTTGGTAGATTTTTCTAAGGGCCTTAGCAACATCGAGTGCGGTGGGCGGGGCCTAATTTCGTGCCTCAGTTGCGCAGTTGTTTTATACAGTCAGGCAGCAAGCTACAACACCAGAGGGTCCTGGAGGGGTTCTTGGCCTAATTGAAGCCTTATCCCCACATTATCTATCCCTAAGGGCAGGTAGGACCCACAGCAGAGCTGTGGCAAGGTGCTGACGGGTTTTTACCGGTTTTTGGCAGTTTGTCAATCCGGTTTGCTTATTTGGGGGTTAAATGTTAAATTGCTGGTGTTGCAATCTTACCATAGCTTAGTGTGTCTACTGCAAAAATGTCGGAAAATTTGGAGTAATTTTAAGCAGTTTTGCAGTTTGTGTATGCATTTTATTTCTCTTAAAGGCACAGTACCGTTTTTGAAAATTTTTGTTTTTTCATTAAATAAGGTGTTTTCCAAGCTTGCTTGTCTCATTACTAGCCTGTTCAACATGTCTGACAATGAGGAAACTCATTGCTCAATTTGTTTAGAAGCCATTGTGGAACCCCCTCTTAGAATGTGTCCCACTTGTACTGATATGTCTATAAATTGCAAACAGCCTATTTTGAGTTATAGAAGTTTGGCATTGGGTGATTCTCAGACAGAGGGAAATCAGGTTATGCCATCTAGTTCTCCCCAACCAGTAACGCCCGCACAAGCTATGCCAAGTACCTCTAGTGCGTCTAATTCTTTCACCTTGCAAGATAGGGCCTCAGTTATGAATACTACCCTCACAGAGGTTTAATCTAAACTGCCAGGGTTGCAAGAGAAGCGCAGTAGCTCTGGGTTAAGAACAAATGCTGAGCCTTCTGACGCTTTAATAGCCGTATCCGATATACCCTCACAATATTCAGAAGTAGGGATGAGAGATTTCCGATTCAGGAAAGATGTTCCCTCAGACAGATTCAGATATGACGGCATTTAAATTTAAGCTGGAACACCTCCGCTTATTGATCAGGGAGGTTTTAGCGACTCTGGATGATTGTGACCCTATTGTTGTTCCAGAGAAATTGTGTAAAATGGACAAATATTTAGAGGTTCCTGTTTACACTGATGTTTTTCCGGTGCCTAAGAGGATTTTGGACATTGTTACTAAGGAGTGGGACAGACCATGTATTCCGTTCGCTCCCCCTCCTGTTTTTAAGAAAATGTTTCCCATATCTGACACTATGTGGGACTCATGGCAGACGGTCCCTAAGGTGGAGGGAGCTATTACTAATCTGGCTAAGCGTACAACTATACCTATTGAGGACAGTTGTGCTTTCAAAGATCCTATGGATAAAAAGTTAGAGGGTCTCCTAAAGAAAATTTCTTTCATGTAATTAGCAAGAGTCCATGAGCTAGTGACGTATGGGATATACATTCCTACCAGGAGGGGCAAAGTTTCCCAAACCTCAAAATGCCTATAAATACACCCCTCACCACACCCACAATTCAGTTTTTACAAACTTTGCCTCCCGTGGAGGTGGTGAAGTAAGTTTGTGCTAGATTCTTCGTTGATATGCGCTTCGCAGCAGGCTGGAGCCCGGTTTTCCTCTCAGAGTGCAGTAAATGGACAGAGGGATGTGAAGAGAGTATTGCCTATTTGAATACCATGGTCTCCTTCTACGGGATCTGTTTCATAGGTTCTCTGTTATCGGTCGTAGAGATTTCTTCTCCTACCTCCCTTTTCAGATCGACGATATACTCTAATATACCATTACCTCTATTGATTCTCGTTTCAGTACTGGTTTGGCTATCTACTATATGTAGATGAGTGTCTTGGGGTAAGTAAGTCTTATTTTATTATGACACTCTTAAGCTATGGTTGGGCACTTTATTTATAAAGTTCTAAATATATGTGTTTAAACTTAAATTTGCCTTGATTCAGGGTAATCAGTATTCCTTATTTCAGACAGATTCATTATTTGGGATAATGCATTTGAATGATTATTTTTTCTTTAGACTTTTTTCCCTGTGGGCTGTTAGGCTCGCGGAGGCTGAAAATGCTTCAATTTATTGCGTCATTTTTGGCGCAGACTTTTTTGGTGCAAAATTTTTTTGTCATTTCCGGCGCCCTAATTGACGCCGGATGTTATTCGTAGTTGCATCATTTTTTTTACTTTTTTTTGCGCCAAAAATGTGGGAGTTATTTTTTTCAGCGTCACCGGATGTGACGTCATACTTGGCGCCAAAATATATGCGTTAGCGCCAATAATGTGGGTGTCATTTTTGGCGCCAAAAAATGTGGGCGTCATTCTTGTCTCCACCTTTTTTTCACATTATTTCAGTCTCATTTTTCATTGCTTCTGGTTGATAGAGGCTTGTTCATTGGCATTTTTTCCCATTCCTGAAACTGTCTTTTAAGGAATTGATAATTTTGCTTTATATGTTTTTTTTTCTATTACATATTGCAAGATGTCTCAACTTGACCCTGGATCAGAATCTACTTCTGGAAAGACGCTGCCTGATGCTGGTTCTACCAAAGTTAAGTGCATTTGTTGTAAACTTGTGGTAACTGTTCCTCCGGCTGTAGTTTGTGATGAATGTCATGATAAACTTGCTAATGCAGATAGTATTTCCATTAGTAATAATCCATTACCTGTTGTTGTTCCCTCAACATCTAATGCTCAGGATGTTCCTGTTAATGTAAAATAATTTGTTTCTAAATCTATTAGGAAGGCTCTGTCTGTTATTCCTCCTTCCAGTAAACGTAAACGGTCTTTTAAAACTTCTCATATTTCAGATGAATTTTTAAGTGACCGTCATCATTCTGACTTGTCTGTTTCTGATGAGAATCTATCTGGTTCAGAAGATTCTGTCTCAGATATTGACACTGATAAATCTTCATACTTATTTAAAATGGAATTTATTCGTTCTTTACTTAAAGAGGTGTTAATCGCATTAGATATGGAGGAGTCTAGTCCTCTTGATACTAAATCTACTATGCGTTTGAATTCGGTTTTCAAACCTCATACAGTTATTCCAGAAGTTTTTCCTGTCCCTGATGCTATTTCTGAAGTAATTTCTAGGGAATGGAATAATCTGGGTACTTCATTTACTGTTTCTCAAAGGTTTAAAAAATTGTACCCTGTTCCATCTGATAGATTAGAGTTTTGGGACAAAATCCCTAAAGTTGATGGGGCTATCTCTACTCTTGCTAAACGTACTACTATTCCTACGGCGGATAGTACTTCCTTTAAGGATCCTTTAGATAGGAAACTTGAATCCTTTCTAAGGAGAGCTTATTTATGTTCAGGTAATCTTCTTAGACCTGCTATTTCTTTGGCTGATGTTGCTGCTGCTTCCACTTTCTAGTTGGAGGCTTTAGCGCAACAAGTGTCAGACCATAACTCATAGCATTGTTAAAATTCTTCAACATGCTAATAACTTTATTTGTGATGCAATCTTTGATATCATTAGAATTGATGTCAGGTATATGTCTTTAGCTATTTTAGCTAGAAGAGCTTTATGGCTTAAAACTTGGAATGCAGATATGACTTCTAAGTCAACTTTGCTTTCTCTTTCTTTCCAAGGTAATAAATTATTTGGTTCTCAGTTGGATTCTATTATTTCAACTCTTACTGGGGGGAAAGGAACCTTTTTGCCTCAGGACAAAAAATCTAAAGGTAAATACAGGGCTGCTAATCGTTTTCGTTCCTTTCGTCAGAATAAGGAACAAAAGCCTGACCCTTCCTCTAAAGGAACGGTTTCCGTTTGGAAACATTCTCCAGTCTGGAATAAATCCAAGCCTTTTAGAAAGTTAAAGCCAGCTCCCAAGTCCACATGAAGGTGCGGCCCTCATTCCAGCACAGCTGGTAGGGGGCAGGTTACGATTTTTCAAAGATATTTGGATCAATTCGATTCACAGTCTCTGGAGTCAGAACATTGTTTCACAAGGGTACAGAATAGGTTTCAAGGTAAGGCCGCCTGCGAGAAGATTTTGTTCTCTCTCGCATTCCAATAAACCCAGTGAATGCTCAGGCGTTTCTGAAATGTGTTTCAGATCTAGAGTTGGCTGGGGTAATTGTGCCTGTTCCAGTTCTGGAACAGGGTCTGGGGTTTTACTCAAATCTATTCATTGTACCAAAAAAGGAGAATTCCTTCAGACCAGTTCTGGATCTAAAAATATTGAATAGTTATGTAAGGATACCAACATTCAAAATGGTAACTATAAGGACTATTCTGCCTTTTGTTCAGCAAGGGCATTATATGTCCACAATAGATTTACAGGATGCATACCTTCATATTCCAATTCATCCAGCTCATTATCAGTTTCTGAGATTCTCTTTTCTAGACAAGCATTACCAGTTTGTGGCCCTTCCATTTGGCCTAGCAACAGCTCCAAGGATCTTTTCAAAGGTTCTCGGTGCCCTTCTCTCTGTAATCAGAGAACAGGGTATTGCAGTATTTCCTTATTTGGATGATATCTTGGTACTTGCTCAGTCTTCACATTCTGCAGAATCTCATACGAATCAACTTGTGTCGTTTCTTCAAAGACATGGTTGGAGGATCAATTTACCAAAGAGTTTGTTGATTCCTCAGACAAAGGTAACCTTTTCTCCAACATAGGTGTGTCCGGTCCACGGCGTCATCCTTACTTGTGGGATATTCTCTTCCCCAACAGGAAATGGCAAAGAGCCCAGCAAAGCTGGTCACATGATCCCTCCTAGGCTCCGCCTACCCCAGTCATTCTCTTTGCCGTTGTACAGGCAACATCTCCACGGAGATGGCTTAGAGTTTTTTAGTGTTTAACTGTAGTTTTTATTATTCAATCAAGAGTTTGTTATTTTGAAATAGTGCTGGTATGTACTATTTACTCAGAAACAGAAAAGAGATGAAGATTTCTGTTTGTATGAGGAAAATGATTTTAGCAACCGTCACTAAAATCCATGGCTGTTCCACACAGGACTGTTGAGAGCAATTAACTTCAGTTGGGGGAACAGTGAGCAGTCTCTTGCTGCTTGAGGTATGACACATTCTAACAAGACGATGTAATGCTGGAAGCTGTCATTTTCCCTATGGGATCCGGTAAGCCATGTTTATTACGATCGTAAATAAGGGCTTCACAAGGGCTTATTAAGACTGTAGACTTTTTCTGGGCTAAATCGATTCATTATTAACACATATTTAGCCTTGAGGAATCATTTTATCTGGGTATTTTGATATAATAATATCGGCAGGCACTGTTTTAGACACCTTATTCTTTAGGGGCTTTCCCTAATCATAGGCAGAGCCTCATTTTCGCGCCGGTGTTGCGCACTTGTTTTTGAGAGGCATGGCATGCAGTCGCATGTGAGAGGAGCTCTGATACTTAGAAAAGACTTTCTGAAGGCGTCATTTGGTATCGTATTCCCCTTTGGGCTTGGTTGGGTCTCAGCAAAGCAGATACCAGGGACTGTAAAGGGGTTAAAGTTCAAAACGGCTCCGGTTCCGTTATTTTAAGGGTTAAAGCTTCCAAATTTGGTGTGCAATACTTTTAAGGCTTTAAGACACTGTGGTGAAAATTTGGTGAATTTTGAACAATTCCTTCATGTTTTTTCGCAATTGCAGTAATAAAGTGTGTTCAGTTTAAAATTTAAAGTGACAGTAACGGTTTTATTTTAAAACGTTTTTTGTACTTTGTTATCAAGTTTATGCCTGTTTAACATGTCTGAACTACCAGATAGACTGTGTTCTGAATGTGGGGAAGCCAGAATTCCTATTCATTTAAATAAATGTGATTTATGTGATAATGACAATGATGCCCAAGATGATTCCTCAAGTGAGGGGAGTAAGCATGGTACTGCATCATTCCCTCCTTCGTCTACACGAGTCTTGCCCACTCAGGAGGCCCCTAGTACATCTAGCGCGCCAATACTCCTTACTATGCAACAATTAACGGCTGTAATGGATAATTCTGTCAAAAACATTTTAGCCAAAATGAACACTTATCAGCGTAAGCGCGGCTGCTCTGTTTTAGATACTGAAGAGCATGACGACGCTGATAATAATATTTCTGAAGGGCCCCTAACCCAGTCTGATGGGGCCAGGGAGGTTTTGTCTGAGGGAGAAATTACTGATTCAGGGAACATTTCTCAACAGGCTGAACCTGATGTGATTGCATTTAAATTTAAGTTGGAACATCTCCGCATTCTGCTTAAGGAGGTATTATCCACTCTGGATGATTGTGACAAGTTGGTCATTCCAGAGAAACTATGTAAAATGGACAAGTTCCTAGAGGTGCCGGGGCTCCCAGAAGCTTTTCCTATACCCAAGCGGGTGGCGGACATTGTTAATAAAGAATGGGAAAGGCCCGGTATTCCTTTCGTCCCTCCCCCCATATTTAAAAAATTGTTTCCTATGGTCGACCCCAGAAAGGACTTATGGCAGACAGTCCCCAAGGTCGAGGGAGCGGTTTCCACTTTAAACAAACGCACCACTATACCCATAGAGGATAGTTGTGCTTTCAAAGATCCTATGGATAAAAAATTGGAAGGTCTGCTTAAAAAGATGTTTGTTCAGCAAGGTTACCTTCTACAACCAATTTCATGCATTGTCCCTGTCGCTACAGCCGCATGTTTCTGGTTCGATGATCTGATAAAGGCGGTCGATAGTGATTCTCCTCCTTTTGAGGAGATTATGGACAGAATCAATGCTCTCAAATTGGCTAATTCTTTCACCCTAGACGCCACTTTGCAATTGGCTAGGTTAGCGGCTAAGAATTCTGGGTTTGCTATTGTGGCGCGCAGAGCGCTTTGGTTGAAATCTTGGTCGGCTGATGCGTCTTCCAAGAACAAGCTACTTAACATTCCTTTCAAGGGGAAAACGCTGTTTGGCCCTGACTTGAAAGAGATTATCTCTGATATCACTGGGGGTAAGGGCCACGCCCTTCCTCAGGATCGGCCTTTCAAGGCAAAAAATAAACCTAATTTTCGTCCCTTTCGTAGAAACGGACCAGCCCAAGGTGCTACGTCCTCTAAACAAGAGGGTAATACTTCTCAAGCCAAGCCAGCTTGGAGACCAATGCAAGGCTGGAACAAGGGAAAGCAGGCCAAGAAACCTGCCACTGCTACCAAGACAGCATGAAATGTTGGCCCCCGATCCGGGACCGGATCTGGTGGGGGGCAGACTCTCTCTCTTCACTCAGGCTTGGGCAAGAGATGTTCTGGATCCTTGGGCGCTAGAAATAGTCTCCCAAGGTTATCTTCTGGAATTCAAGGGACTTCCCCCAAGGGGGAGGTTCCACAGGTCTCAGTTGTCTTCAGACCACATAAAAAGACAGGCATTCTTACATTGTGTAGAAGACCTGTTAAAAATGGGAGTGATTCATCCTGTTCCATTAAGAGAACAAGGGATGGGGTTCTACTCCAATCTGTTCATAGTTCCCAAAAAAGAGGGAACGTTCAGACCAATCTTAGATCTCAAGATCTTAAACAAGTTTCTCAAGGTTCCATCGTTCAAGATGGAAACCATTCGAACTATTCTTCCTTCCATCCAGGAAGGTCAATTCATGACCACGGTGGATTTAAAGGATGCGTATCTACATATTCCTATCCACAAGGAACATCATCGGTTCCTAAGGTTCGCATTCCTGGACAAACATTACCAGTTCGTGGCGCTTCCTTTCGGATTAGCCACTGCTCCAAGGATTTTCACAAAGGTACTAGGGTCCCTTCTAGCTGTGCTAAGACCAAGGGGCATTGCTGTAGTACCTTACTTGGACGACATTCTGATTCAAGCGTCGTCCCTTCCTCAAGCAAAGGCTCACACGGACATTGTCCTGGCCTTTCTCAGATCTCACGGATGGAAAGTGAATGTGGAAAAGAGTTCTCTATCCCCGTCAACAAGGGTTCCTTTCTTGGGAACAATAATAGACTCCTTAGAAATGAGGATTTTTCTGACAGAGGCCAGAAAAACAAAACTTCTAGACTCTTGTCGGATACTTCATTCCGTTCCTCTTCCTTCCATAGCTCAGTGCATGGAAGTGATCGGGTTGATGGTAGCGGCAATGGACATAGTTCCTTTTGCGCGCATTCATCTAAGACCATTACAACTGTGCATGCTCAGTCAGTGGAATGGGGACTATACAGACTTGTCTCCGAAGATACAAGTAAATCAGAGGACCAGAGACTCACTCCGTTGGTGGCTGTCCCTGGACAACCTGTCACAAGGGATGACATTCCGCAGACCAGAGTGGGTCATTGTCACGACCGACGCCAGTCTGATGGGCTGGGGCGCGGTCTGGGGATCCCTGAAAGCTCAGGGTCTTTGGTCTCGGGAAGAATCTCTTCTACCGATAAATATTCTGGAACTGAGAGCGATATTCAATGCTCTCACGGCTTGGCCTCAGCTAGCGAGGGCCAAGTTCATACGGTTTCAATCAGACAACATGACAACTGTTGCGTACATCAACCATCAGGGGGGAACAAGGAGTTCCCTAGCGATGGAAGAAGTGACCAAATCATTCTATGGGCGGAGTCTCACTCCTGCCACCTGTCTGCTATCCACATCCCAGGAGTGGAAAATTGGGAAGCGGATTTTCTGAGTCGTCAGACATTGCATCCGGGGGAGTGGGAACTCCATCCGGAAATCTTTGCCCAAGTCACTCAGCTGTGGGGCATTCCAGACATGGATCTGATGGCCTCTCGTCAGAACTTCAAAGTTCCTTGCTACGGGTCCAGATCCAGGGATCCCAAGGCGGCTCTAGTTGATGCACTAGTAGCACCTTGGACCTTCAAACTAGCTTATGTGTTCCCGCCGTTTCCTCTCATCCCCAGGCTGGTAGCCAGGATCAATCAGGAGAGGGCGTCGGTGATCTTGATAGCTCCTGCGTGGCCACGCAGGACTTGGTATGCAGATCTGGTGAATATGTCATCGGCTCCACCTTGGAAGCTACCTTTGAGACGAGACCTTCTTGTTCAGGGTCCGTTCGAACATCCGAATCTGGTTTCACTCCAGCTGACTGCTTGGAGATTGAACGCTTGATTTTATCGAAGCGAGGGTTCTCAGATTCTGTTATCGATACTCTTGTTCAGGCCAGAAAGCCTGTAACTAGAAAGATTTACCACAAAATTTGGAAAAAATATATCTGTTGGTGTGAATCTAAAGGATTCCCTTGGGACAAGGTTAAGATTCCTAGGATTCTATCCTTCCTTCAAGAAGGATTGGAAAAAGGATTATCTGCAAGTTCCCTGAAGGGACAGATTTCTGCCTTGTCGGTGTTACTTCACAAAAAACTGGCTGCTGTGCCAGATGTTCAAGCTTTTGTTCAGGCTCTGGTTAGAATTAAGCCTGTTTACAAACCTTTGACTCCTCCTTGGAGTCTCAATTTAGTTCTTTCAGTTCTTCAGGGGGTTCCGTTTGAACCCTTGCATTCCGTTGATATTAAGTTATTATCTTGGAAAGTTTTGTTTTTAGTTGCAATTTCTTCTGCCAGAAGAGTTTCAGAATTATCTGCTCTGCAGTGTTCTCCTCCTTATCTGGTGTTCCACGCAGATAAGGTGGTTTTACGTACTAAACCTGGCTTTCTTCCAAAAGTTGTTTCTAACAAAAACATTAACCAGGAGATTATCGTACCTTCTCTGTGTCCGAAACCAGTTTCAAAGAAGGAACGTTTGTTGCACAATTTGGATGTTGTTCGCGCTCTAAAATTCTATTTAGACGCTACAAAGGATTTTAGACAAACATCTTCCTTGTTTGTTGTTTATTCCGGTAAAAGGAGAGGTCAAAAAGCAACTTCTACCTCTCTCTCTTTTTGGATTAAAAGCATCATCAGATTGGCTTACGAGACTGCCGGACGGCAGCCTCCCGAAAGAATCACAGCTCATTCCACTAGGGCTGTGGCTTCCACATGGGCCTTCAAGAACGAGGCTTCTGTTGATCAGATATGTAGGGCAGCGACTTGGTCTTCACTGCACACTTTTACCAAATTTTATAAGTTTGATACTTTCGCTTCTTCTGAGGCTATTTTTGGGAGAAAGGTTTTGCAAGCCGTGGTGCCTTCCATTTAGGTGACCTGATTTGCTCCCTCCCTTCATCCGTGTCCTAAAGCTTTGGTATTGGTTCCCACAAGTAAGGATGACGCCGTGGACCGGACACACCTATGTTGGAGAAAACAGAATTTATGTTTACCTGATAAATTACTTTCTCCAACGGTGTGTCCGGTCCACGGCCCGCCCTGGTTTTTTTAATCAGGTCTGATAATTTATTTTCTTTAACTACAGTCACCACGGTACCATATGGTTTCTCCTATGCAAATATTCCTCCTTAACGTCGGTCGAATGACTGGGGTAGGCGGAGCCTAGGAGGGATCATGTGACCAGCTTTGCTGGGCTCTTTGCCATTTCCTGTTGGGGAAGAGAATATCCCACAAGTAAGGATGACGCCGTGGACCGGACACACCGTTGGAGAAAGTAATTTATCAGGTAAACATAAATTCTGTTTTTGGGTTTTCAAATAGATTCAGTGTCCATGACCTTGTCTCTAACAGAAAACAGACGTCTGAAATTGGTTTCAGCATGTCGAAACCTTCAGTCTCAATCATTCCCTTCGGTAGCTTTATGCATGGAAATTCTAGGTCTCATGACTGCTGCATCGGACGCGATCCCCTTTGCTCGTTTTCACATGCGACCTCTTCAGCTTTGTATGCTGAACCAGTGGTGCAGGGATTATACAAAGATATCACAATTAATATCCTTAAATCCCAATGTACGACACTCTCTGACGTGGTGGATAGATCACCATCGTTTAGTCCAAGGGGCTTCTTTTGTTCGTCCAACCTGGACTGTGATCTCAACAGATGCGAGTCTGTCAGGTTGGGGAGCTGTATTGGGGATCTCTGACAGTGCAGGGGGTTTGGGAATCTCATCATGCTTATGTAGAGTCGGGTAAATCCCCGCCTCAAAGAATTACGGCTCATTCTACTAGATCAGTTTCTACTTCCTAGGCGTTTAGGAATGAAGCTTCTGTTGATCAGATTTGCAAAGCAGCAACTTGGTCTTCTTTGCATACTTTTACTAAATTCTACCATTTTGATGTTTTCTCTTCTTCTGAAGCAGTTTTTGGTAGAAAAGTACTTCAGGCAGCTGTTTCAGTTTGATTCTTCTGCTTATAATTTCAGTTTTTTTCATTATTAAGATTAAAACTTTTATTTTGGGTAGTGGATTATTTTTCAGCGGAATTGGCTGTCTTTATTTTATCCCTCCCTCTCTAGTGACTCTTGCGTGGAAGATCCACATCTTGGGTATTTATTATCCCATACGTCACTAGCTCATGGACTCTTGCTAATTACATGAAAGAAAACATAATTTATGTAAGAACTTACCTGATAAATTCCTTTCTTTCATATTAGCAAGAGTCCATGAGGCCCACCCTTTTTTGTGGTGGTTATGATTTTTTGTATAAAGCACAATTATTCCAATTCCTTATTTTGATTCTTTCGCTCCTTTCTTATCACCCCACTTCTTGGCTATTCGTTAAACTGAATTGTGGGTGTGGTGAGGGGTGTATTTATAGGCATTTTGAGGTTTGGGAAACTTTGCCCCTCCTGGTAGGAATGTATATTCCATACGTCACTAGCTCATGGACTCTTGCTAATATGAAATAAATGAATTTATCAGGTAAGTTCTTACATAAATTATGTTTTTTGTTCATCAGGGTTTTCTTCTCCAGCGTATAGCGTGCATTGTTCCTGTAACCACTGCAGCTGCCTTTTGGTTTGAGGCTCTGGAAGAGGCTCTTCAGGTGGAGACCCCATTAGATTATATTCTGGATAGCATTAGGGCTCTTAAGCTAGCTGATTCTTTCATTACAGACACCATTCAGGTTTTGCTATTTTAGCGCGTAGAGCGTTATGGCTTAAGTCCTGGTCTGCTGATGTGTCATCAAAGGCTAAGCTTTTGACCATCCCTTTCAAAGGTAAAACCCTATTCGGGCCTGAATTGAAAGAGATCATTTCAGATATGACTGGAGGGAAGGGTCATGCCCTCCCTCAGGATAAGTCAAATAAGACGAGGACCAAACAAAATAATTTTCGTTCCTTTCGAAACTTCAAAGGTGGTCCCGCTTCCTCTTCCCCTGCTGCAAAGCAAGAGGGGAACTTTGCTCAGTCCAGGCCAGTCTGGAGACCTAACCAGGCTTGGAACAAGGGTAAACAGGCCTAGAAGCCTGCTGCTGCCACTAAGACAGCATGAAGGGGTAGCCCCCGATCCGGGACTGGATCTAGTAGGGGGCAGACTCTCTCTCTTTGCTCAGGCCTGGGCAAGAGACGTTCAGGACTCCTCGGCTGTAGAAATCGTAACCCAGGGGTATCTTCTAGATTTCAAAGATTCTCCTCCAAGGGGGTGATTCCATCTTTCTCAATTGTCTGTAAACCAGACAAAAAGAGAGGCGTTCTTACGCTGTGTAGAAGACCTTTTTACCATGGGAGTGACCTGCCCAGTTCCGAAAGCAGAACAGGGACAGGGGTTCTACTCCAATCTGTTTGTGGTTCCCAAAAAAGAGGGAAACTTCAGACCAATTCTAGATCTCAAGATCTTTAACCAATTCCTAAGAATTCCATCCTTCAAGTTGGAGACCATTCGGACTACTTTACAATGATCCAGGAGGGTCAATATATGACCACCGTGGACTTAAAGGATGCGTATCTACACATTCCTATCCACAAAGATCATCACCAATTCCTCAGGTTTGCCTTTTTGGACAAGCATTACCAGTTTGTGGCTCTTCCCTTTGGGTTGGCCGTGGCGCCACAAATCTTCACAAAGGTGCTAGGGTCCCTTCTGGCGGTCCTAAGGCCGCGGGGCATAGCAGTGGCGCCTTATCTAGACGACATCCTAATTCAAGCGTTGACTTTCCAACTAGCCAAGTCTCACACGGACTTAGTATTGGCCTTTCTAAGATCTCATGGGTGGAAGGTGAACGTAAAAAAAAGAGTTCTCTCTCCCCTCTCACAAGAGTTTCATTTCTAGGGACTCTGATAGACTCGGTGGACATGAAAATATTTCTGACGGAGGTCAGGAAATCAAAGATTTTGACCACCTGCCGAGCTCTTCATACCATTCCTCGGCCGTCAGTGGCTCAGTGTATGGAGGTAATCGGACTAATGGTAGCGGCAACGGACGTAGTTCCATATGCTCGCTTACATCTCAGACCACTGCAACTATCCATGCTCAGACAGTGGAATGGGGATTATGCAGATTTATCTCCTCAGATAAATCTGGATCAAGAGACCAGAGACTCTCTTCTTTGGTGGTTGTCACAGGATCACGTGTCCCGGGGAATGTGCTTCCGCAGGCCAGCGTGGGTTATAGTGACGACAGACGCCAGCCTACTGGGCTGGGGTGCAGTCTAGAATTCCCTGAAAGCACAGGGTTTGTGGACTCAGGAGGAGGCTCTCCTACCAATAAATATTCTGGAATTAAGAGCAATATTCAGGCGTGGCCTCAGCTGGCTTCTGCCAGATTCATCAGATTTCAGTCGGACAACATCACAACTGTGGCTTATATCAATCATTAGGGGGGAACAAAGAGTTCCTTAGCGATGATAAAAGTTTCAAGAATAATCCGATGGGCAGAGGCTCACTCTTGCCATCTATCAGCGATCTATATCCCAGGGGTAGAGAACTGGGAGGCAGATTTTCTAAGTCGTCAGACTTTTCATCTGTGGGTGTGGGAACTCCATCCGGCGGTGTTTGCTCAACTGATTCAGCTATGGGGTACACCAGAATTGGATCTGATGGCGTCTCGTCAGAACGCCAAACTTCCTCGTTACGGATCCAGGTCAAGGGATCTTTAGGCAGTACTGATAGATGCTCTAGCAGTACCCTGGTCGTTCAACCTAGCTTATGTGTTTCCACCTTTCCCTCTCCTTCCGTGTCTTATTGCCAGAATCAAACAGGAGAGAACTTTGGTGATTTTGATAGCTCCTGCGTGGCCATGCAGGACTTGGTTTGCAGACCTGGTGGACATGTCATCTCTGCCACCATGGACTCTGCCACTGAGACAGGAACTTTTGATTCAAGGTCCATTCAAGCATCCAAATCTAATTTCTCTGCCACTGACTGCTTGGAGATTGAACGCTCGATTCTTTCAAAGCGGGGTTTCTCTAAGTCGGTCATAGATACCTTGATTCAGACTCGAAAGCCTGTCACCAGGAAAATCTATCATAAGATATGGCGTAAATATCTTTTTTGGTGCGAATCCAAAGGCTACTCATGGAGTAAAATCAGGATTCCTAGGATTTTGTCTTTTCTCCAAGAGGGTTTGGAGAAAGGATTGTCTGCTAGTTCCCTAAAAGGACAGATCTCTGCTCTGTCTATTCTGTTGCACAAGCATCTGGCATATGTTCCAGACGTTAGGGCTTTTTGTCAGGCTGTAGCTAGAATTAAGCCTGTGTTTAAACCTGTTGCTCCGCCATGGAGTCTAAATTTAGTTCTTAAAGTTCTTCAGGGGGTTCTGTTTGAACCCATGCAGTCCATAGATATTAAGAAAGTTCTGTTCCTAGTTGCTATCTCTTCAACTCGAAGAGTTTCTGAACTATCTGCATTACAGTGTGACTCGCCTTATCTTGTTTTCCATGCTGATAAGGTGCTTTTGCGTACCAAACCTGGGTTCCTCCCTAAGGTTGTTACTAACAGAAATATCAATCAGGAAATTGTTGTTCTTTCACTGTGTCCTAATCCTTCTTTTAAGAAGGAACGTCTGTTGCACAACTTGGACGTAGTTCGTGCTTTAAAGTTTTATTTGCAGACAACCAAAGATTTTCGTCAAACATCTTCTTTGTTGTCTATTCTGGAAAGCGTAGGGGTCAAAAGGCTACGGCTACCTCTTTCCTTTTGGCTGAAAAGCATCATCCGTTTGGCTTATGAGACTGCTGGACAGCAGCCTCCTGAAAGGATTACAGCTCACTCTACTAGAGCGGTAGCTTCCACATGGGCTTTTAAAAATTATGCTTCTGTTGAGCAGATATGTAAGGCTGCGACTTGGTCTTCGCTTCATACCTTTTCCAAATTTTACAAATTTGATACTTTTGCTTCTTCGGAGGCTATTTTTGGGAGAAAGGTTCTGCAAGCAGTGGTGCCTTCCATTTAGCTTCCTGTCTTGTCCCTCCCTTCATCTGTGTCCTAAAGCTTTGGTATTAGTATCCCACAAGTAAGGATAAAACCGTGGACTCGGTACATCTTGCAAAAGAAAACAAAATTTATGCTTACCTGATAAATTTCTTTTATTTGCGATGTACCGAGTCCACGGCCCGCCCTGTCTATTCAAGACAGATAGTATTTTTCATTGAAAACTTCAGTCATCTCTGCACCTTATAGTTTCTCCTTTTTCTTCCTTGGCCTTCGGTCGAATGACTGGGGGGTGGAGTTAAGGGAGGAGCTATATAGACAGCTCTGCTGTGGGTGCTCTCTTTGCCACTTCCTGTTAGGAAGGATAATATCCCACAAGTAAGGATGAAACCGTGGACTCTGTACATCGCAAAAGAAAGAAATTTATCAGGTAAGCATACATTTTGTTTTTCAGAAATTGCAAGCTCGGGTATTTTCTGCGGTATCTGTGGCTTGGTCTGTTTTCCTTTACTACAGGGAAAAGGCAAGAGGACATTTTAAGTCTCAGATAAGAGGGTTTCTGCTCCACATGCTGCTACGCAGGTTTGTCTTCTTCCAAGCTAGTGAGGTGGATTCGCCGGTAGTTTTTGAAGCTGAAATCTCAGATCTGGACAGTATAATTCCTTCATCTGTTACTGAAGTGGTATCCTTCAGTTGCTTGCTTCAAAGCCTCTTATATTGTCAGGAGGTCTTGGCTGACTGGATGACACCGATCCCTGTCGTTGTCTTTCCTTCGTAGTTTGGTGAACTTTATCAGTTCTATAGTTTTCTTTCCTCTCTGGAAGTGTTCTAGACGTACTGTGAGATGTTTACAGGAATGTTATAGAGAATCTGGGGATATTTCTCCCTGTCTAACGTCCTTTTTAGGATTTCCTGTAGAAGGGAACATTCTACTTTTAATCAGAGAACTTAGATATCTGCGGAGATAATCTAGCTTTCTCCTACATTGGTGTATCCGGTCCACAGCTTCATCCTTACTTGTGGGATATTCTCAATCCCTACAGGAAGTGGCAAAGAGAGCACACAGCAGAGCTGTCCATATAGCTCCCCTCAGGCTCCGCCCCCCCAGTCATTCTCTTTGCCGCTCTGAACAAGTAGCATCTCCACGGGGGTGGTAAAGAGTATGTGGTGTTAGTTGTAGTTTTTATATCTTCTATCAAGAGTTTGTTATTTTTAAATAGTGCCGGCTTGTACTATTTACTCTGCAGCAGAAAGAGATGAAGATTTCTGCTGAGAGGAGTATGATTTTAGCACCAGTAACTAAAATCCATTGCTGTTCCCACGCAGGACTGTTGAAACCAGAGAACTTCAGTTGGGGGGAACAGTTTGCAGGCTTAACTGCTTAAGGTATGACCAGTCATTTTTCTAACAAGACCAAGTAATGCTAGAAAACTGTCAGTTATCCCTTCTGGGATAGGTAAGCCATTTTCTTAGAATCTGTATGAAGTATGGCTATATTAAGGGCTGTATGCTGGTTGACACTATTATGGGCTAAATCGATTGCTTTATTTGCATATTTTGAGTATATATAAGGTGTTTTCTCAGACTTTGAAACACTTTTGGGGATTAATTTACGCCTGGCAGTTGTTTAGACACCTAATCTTGTCAGAAAGGCCCCTTCACTCTGGAATGCAGAGGGAGGAGGCCTCATTTTCGCGCCTCAATTGCGCAGTTGATTTCTCCAACATAGGTGTGTCCGGTCCACGGCGTCATCCTTACTTGTGGGATATTCTCTTCCCCAACAGGAAATGGCAAAGAGCCCAGCAAAGCTGGTCACATGATCCCTCCTAGGCTCCGCCTTCCCCAGTCATTCTCTTTGCCGTTGCACAGGCAACATCTCCACGGAGATGGCTTAGAGTTTTTTGGTGTTTAAATGTAGTTTTTATTCTTCAATCAAGAGTTTGTTATTTTAAAATAGTGCTGGTATGTACTATTTACTCTGAAACAGAAAAGAGATGAAGATTTCTGTTTGTAAGAGGAAAATGATTTTAGCAACCGTTACTAAAATCGATGGCTGTTTCCACACAGGACTGTTGAGAGGAATTAACTTCAGTTGGGGGAAACAGTGAGCAGACTTTTGCTGCTTGAGGTATGACACATTTCTAACAAGACTTGGTAATGCTGGAAGCTGTCATTTTCCCTATGGGATCCGGTAAGCCATTTTTATTAAATAAGAATAAAGGGCTTCACAAGGGCTTTAAAGACTGGTAGACATTTTTCTGGGCTAAAACGATTGATTTATAAGCATTTTTAATAGTTTATAGCTTTGAGGAGTTATTTTATTCTTGGGAATTATGTTAAAGAAACGGCAGGCACTGTATTGGACACCTTTTTCACTGGGGGCCTTCTCTAATCATAGGCAGAGCCTCATTTTCGCGCCACTAATGCGCAGTTGTTTTTGGGAAGCAAGGCATGCAGATGCATGTGTGAGGAGCTCAGATACATAGAAAAAGCTTACTGAAGGCGTCATTTGGTATCGTATTCCCCTCTGGGCTTGGTTGGGTCTCAGCAAAGCAGATACCAGGGACTGTATAGGGGTTAAATATAAAAACGGCTCCGGTTCCGTTATTTTAAGAGTTAAAGCTTTCAAATTTGGTGTGCAATACTTTTAAGACTTTAAGACACTGTGGTGAAATTTTGGTGAATTTTGAACAATTCCTTCATACTTTTTCACATATTCAGTAATAAAGTGTGTTCAGTTTAAAATTTAAAGTGACAGTAACGGTTTTATTTTAAAACGTTTTTTGTACTTTATCAAGTTTATGCCTGTTTAACATGTCTGAACTATCAGATAGACTATGTTCTGTATGTGAGGAAGCCAAGGTTCCTTCTCATTTAAATAGATGTGATGTATGTGACAAACAATTTAGAGAAAATGATGCCCAAGATGATTCCTCAAGTGAGGGGAGTAAGCATGGTACTGCATCATCCCCTCCTTCGTCTACGCCAGTCTTGCCCACACAGGAGGCCCCTAGTACATCTAGTGCGCCAATACTCCTTACTATGCAACAATTAACGGCTGTAATGGATAATTCTATCAAAAACATTTTAGCCAAAATGCCCACTTATCAGCGAAAGCGCGACTGCTCTGTTTTAGAAAATACTGAAGAGCATGAGGACGCTGATGATAATGGTTCTGACATGCCCCTACACCAGTCTGAGGGGGCCAGGAAGGTTTTGTCTGAGGGAGAAATTTCAGATTCAGGGAAAATTTCTCAACAAGCTGAACCTGATGTGATTACATTCAAATTTAAATTGGAACATCTCCGCGCTCTGCTTAAGGAGGTGTTGTCTACTCTGGATGATTGTGACAATTTGGTCATTCCAGAGAAATTATGTAAGATGGACAAGTTCCTAGAGGTCCCGGGGCCCCCCGAAGCTTTTCCTATACCCAAGCGGGTGGCGGACATTGTAAACAAAGAATGGGAAAGGCCCGGCATACCTTTTGTCCCTCCCCCTATATTTAAGAAATTGTTTCCTATGGTCGACCCCAGAAAGGACTTATGGCAGACAGTCCCCAAGGTCGAGGGGGCGGTTTCTACTCTAAACAAACGCACTACTATCCCTATAAAAGATAGTTGTGCTTTCAAAGATCCTATGGATAAAAAATTAGAGGGTTTGCTTAAAAAGATGTTTGTTCAGCAAGGTTACCTTCTACAACCAATTTCATGCATTGTTCCTGTCACTACAGCAGCGTGTTTCTGGTTCGATGAACTAGAAAAGTCGCTCGATAAAGATTCTTCTTATGAGGAGATTATGGACAGAGTTCACGCTCGTAAATTGGCTAACTCTTTTACTTTAGACGCCACTTTGCAATTAGCTAGATTAGCGGCGAAAAATTCAGGGTTTGCTATTGTGGCGCGCAGAGCGCTTTGGCTAAAATCTTTCACAGAAACGGACCAGCCTCAAGTTCTACATCCTCTAAGCAAGAGGGTAATACTTCTCAAACCAAGCCAGCCTGGAGGCCAATGCAAGGCTGGAACAAAGGTAAGCAGGCCAAGAAACCTGCCACTGCTACCAAGACAGCATGAGATGTTGGCCCCCGATCCGGGACCGGATCTGGTGGGGGGCAGACTTTCTCTCTTCGCTCAGGCTTGGGCAAGAGATGTTCTGAATCCTTGGGCGCTAGAAATAGTCTCCCAAGGTTATCTTCTGGAATTCAAGGAGCTACCCCCAAGGGGGAGGTTCCACAGGTCTCAATTGTCTTCAGACCACATAAAAAGACAGGCATTCTTACATTGTGTAGAAGACCTGTTAAAAATGGGAGTGATTCATCCGGTTCCATTAGGAGAACAAGGGATGGGATTCTACTCCAATCTGTTCATAGTTCCCAAAAAAGAGGGAACATTCAGACCAATCTTAGATCTCAAGATCCTAAACAAATTTCTCAAGGTTCCATCGTTCAAAATGGAAACCATTCGGACAATTCTTCCTACCATCCAGGAAGGTCAATTCATGACCACGGTGGATTTAAAGGATGCGTATCTACATATTCCTATCCACAAGGAACATCATCGGTTCCTAAGGTTCGCCTTTCTGGACAAGCATTACCAGTTTGTGGCACTTCCATTCGGATTAGCCACTGCTCCAAGAATTTTCACAAAGGTACTAGGGTCCCTTCTAGCGGTGCTAAGACCAAGGGGCATTGCAGTAGTACCTTACTTGGACGACATACTGATTCAAGCGTCGTCTCTACCACAAGCAAAGGCTCATACGGACATTGTCCTGGCCTTTCTCAGATCTCACGGGTGGAAAGTGAACGTAGAAAAAAGTTCTCTATCTCCGTCAACAAGAGTTCCCTTCTTGGGAACAATAATAGACTCCTTAGAAATGAGGATTTTTCTGACAGAGGCCAGAAAATCAAAACTTCTAAGCTCTTGTCAAGTACTTCATTCTGTTCTTCTTCCTTCCATAGCGCAGTGCATGGAAGTAATAGGTTTGATGGTCGCGGCAATGGACATAGTTCCTTTTGCGCGAATTCATCTAAGACCATTACAACTGTGCATGCTCAGTCAGTGGAATGGGGATTATACAGACTTGTCTCCGACGATACAAGTAGATCAGAGGACCAGAGATTCACTCCGTTGGTGGCTGACCCTGGACAACCTGTCACAAGGGATGAGCTTCCGCAGACCAGAGTGGGTCATTGTCACGACCGACGCCAGTCTGGTGGGCTGGGGCGCGGTCTGGGAACCCCTGAAAGCTCAGGGTCTTTGGTCTCGGGAAGAATCTCTTCTCCCGATAAATATTCTGGAACTGAGAGCGATATTCAATGCTCTCAAGGCTTGGCCTCAGCTAGCAAAGGCCAAATTCATACGGTTTCAATCAGACAACATGACGACTGTTGCGTATATCAACCATCAGGGGGGAACAAGGAGTTCCCTGGCGATGGAAGAAGTGACCAAAATAATTCAATGGGCGGAGACTCACTCCTGCCACTTGTCTGCAATCCACATCCCAGGAGTGGAAAATTGGGAAGCGGATTTTCTGAGTCGTCAGACATTTCATCCGGGGGAGTGGGAACTCCATCCGGAAATCTTTGCCCAAATAATTCAATTGTGGGGCATTCCAGACATGGATCTGATGGCGTCTCGTCAGAACTTCAAGGTTCCTTGCTACGGGTCCAGATCCAGGGATCCCAAGGCGACTCTAGTGGATGCACTAGTAGCACCTTGGAGCTTCAACCTAGCTTATGTGTTCCCACCGTTTCCTCTCATTCCCAGGCTGGTAGCCAGGATCAAACAGGAGAGGGTATCGGTGATCTTGATAGCTCCTGCGTGGCCACGCAGGACTTGGTATGCAGATCTGGTGAATATGTCATCGGCTCCACCATGGAAGCTACCTTTGAGACAGGACCTTCTTGTTCAAGGTCCGTTCGAACATCCGAATCTGGCCTCACTCCAACTGACTGCTTGGAGATTGAACGCTTGATTTTATCAAAGCGAGGGTTCTCAGATTCTGTCATTGATACTCTTGTTCAGGCCAGAAAGCCTGTAACTAGAAAAATCTACCATAAAATATGGAAAAAATATATCTGTTGGTGTGAATCTAAAGGATTCCCATGGAACAAGATAAAAATTCCTAAGGTTCTATCCTTTCTTCAAGAAGGTTTGGAGAAAGGATTATCTGCAAGTTCTTTGAAGGGACAGATTTCTGCTTTATCTGTTTTACTTCACAAAAAGCTGGCGGCTGTGCCAGATGTTCAAGCTTTTGTTCAGGCTCTGGTTAGAATCAAGCCTGTTTAAAAACCTTTGACTCCTCCTTGGAGTCTCAATTTAGTTCTTTCAGTTCTTCAGGGGGTTCCGTTTGAACCCCTACATTCCGTTGATATCAAGTTATTATCTTGGAAAGTTTTGTTTTTGGTTGCAATTTCTTCTGCTAGAAGAGTTTCAGAGTTATCTGCTCTGCAGTGTTCTCCTCCTTATCTGGTGTTCCATGCAGATAAGGTGGTTTTGCGTACTAAACCTGGTTTTCTTCCGAAAGTTGTTTCTAACAAAAATATTAACCAGGAGATAGTCGTGCCTTCTTTGTGTCCGAATCCAGTTTCAAAGAAGGAACGTTTGTTGCACAATTTGGATGTAGTTCGTGCTCTAAAATTCTATTTAGAGGCTACTAAGGATTTCAGACAAACATCTTCCTTGTTTGTTGTTTATTCTGGTAAAAGGAGAGGTCAAAAAGCAACTTCTACCTCTCTCTCTTTTTGGCTTAAAAGCATCATCAGATTGGCTTATGAGACTGCCGGACGGCAGCCTCCTGAAAGAATCACAGCTCATTCCACTAGGGCCGTGGCTTCCACATGGGCCTTCAAGAACGAGGCTTCTGTTGATCAGATATGTAAGGCAGCGACTTGGTCTTCACTGCACACTTTTACCAAATTTTACAAATTTGATACTTTTGCTTCTTCTGAGGCTATTTTTGGGAGAAAGGTTTTGCAAGCCGTGGTGCCTTCCATCTAGGTGACCTGATTTGCTCCCTCCCATCATCCGTGTCCTAAAGCTTTGGTATTGGTTCCCACAAGTAAGGATGACGCCGTGGACCGGACACACCTATGTTGGAGAAAACAGAATTTATGTTTACCTGATAAATTACTTTCTCCAACGGTGTGTCCGGTCCACGGCCCGCCCTGGTTTTTTAATCAGGTCTGATGATTTATTTTCTCTAACTACAGTCACCACGGTATCATATGATTTCTCCTATGCAAATATTCCTCCTTTACGTTGGTCGAATGACTGGGGAAGGCGGAGCCTAGGAGGGATCATGTGACCAGCTTTGCTGGGCTCTTTGCCATTTCCTGTTGGGGAAGAGAATATCCCACAAGTAAGGATGACGCCGTGGACCGGACACACCGTTGGAGAAAGTAATTTATCAGGTAAACATAAATTCTGTTTTTCACTAAGCAGTTAATGCAGCTTCACGTGGGGAGTCCAGAGGCTTCAGAAGGACTTCAGAGAGGCTTATTTCTTGCTTGAATAACCCTTAAGGAAGGTAAACGCCACATTAGAGACTGTGGCATGGGACTGTAGTGTTTTAACCGGTTATTTGCTGTTATTAGCTCCGGTTTGGGCATTTAAGGGTTAATCTGTTTGAAAATTGGTGTGCAATCCTTTCAAACTATTAAGACACTATGGTAAAAATTTCATAAAGATCGGATGTTTCTTTGATGTGTTTCTGATGTTTCAGTAATAAAGTGTGCACTTTTATTATTTAAAGAGACAGTACCGGTTTTGTCAAAAATAATTTTTATTGCATTGAAGTTCTGCTTAGGTCTGTCTAACATGTCTGAGCCTTCAGATAGCCTATGTTCTGTGTGTTTAGAGGCCAAGGTGGTTCCCCCATTAAACTTATGTGTGAAGTGTGCCATAGCGTCCAAACAGATTAAGGACAGTACTGTCACATTTAAAAATACAGCCCAAGATGATTCTTTAAATGAAGGTAGTGGGGATAGCTCGCTATCCTCTCCTTCTGTGTCAACACCAGCTTTGCCCGCGCAAGCGATAACTAGTACATCTAGCGCTCCAATGGCTGTTACTATGCAGCAATTAGCAGCAGTAATGGATAATTCTCTAGCAGCTTTTTTATCCAAACTGCCAGCTTTTCCTAGAAAGCGTGATTGCTCAGTTTTAAATACAGAAAATGAACAAGCAGACGCAGAGGATAATTTATCTGTTGTGCCCTCACATCAATCTGAGTTGGCGGTGAGGGAGGGCCTGTCTGAGGGAGAAATTTCTGACACAGGAAAAGTTTCTCAGCAGGTAGAGCCTGATACCATAGCATTTAAATTTAAGCTAGAACATCTCCGCGCCCTGCTTAAGGAGGTCCTAGCTACACTTGATGATTGTGACCATTTGGTCATTCCAGGGAAATTGTGCAAGATGGACAAATTTTTAGAGGTCCCAGTGCACACTGATGAGGTTCCGATACCCAAGAGGGTGGCAGATATAGTGACTAAGGAGTGGGAGAAGCCAGATGTACCCTTTGTTCCCCCTCCTATGTTTAAGAAAATGTTCCCCATTGTTGACCCCAGAAGGGACGCGTGGCAGACGGTCCCTAAGGTAGAGGGGGCAGTTTCAACGTTAGCTAAGCGCACGACTATACCAAGACAGTTGCGCTTTCAAAGATCCTATGGATAAAAAATTAGAAGGGTTGCTTGAGAATATTTTTGTTCAGCAAGGTTTCCTTCTTCAACCAATTTCGTGCATTATTCCTGTCACCACGGCAGCGTCTTTTTGGTTCGATGAACTAGAAAATTCGCTCCAGAAGGAGACTCCATATGATGAAGTCATGCACAGAATTCACGCACTGAAGTTGGCTAATTCCTTTATTTTAGATCCTGCTTTTCAATTAGCTAAATTAGCGGCGAAAAATTCAGGTTTCGCAATAGTGACGCGCAGAGCGCTTTGGCTAAAATCTTGGTTGGCGGATGTGTCGCCCAAAACAAAATTACTTAATATTCCTTTCAAGGGTAAGACCCTATTCAGCCAGAGTTGAAAGAGATTATTTCAGACATCACTGGGGGAAAGGGCCATGCCCTTCCACAGGATAGACCTTTCAAAGCAAAAAATAAGTCTAATTTTCGTTCCTTTCGCAATTTCAGGAACGGACCGGCTCCTAGCTCTGCAGCCTCTAGACAAGAGGGTAACACATCCCAGCCTAAACCAGCAATGGAAACCATTGCAAGGCTGGAACAAGGGTAAACAGGCCAAGAAGCCTGCTGCTGCTACCAAGACAGCATGAAAGTATAGCCCCCGATCCGGGACCGGATCTGGTAGGGGCAGACTCTCTCTCTTTGCTCAGACTTGGGCAAGAGATGTCCCAGACCCCTGGGCTCTAGAGATTGTCTCTCAGGGGTATCTCCTAGATTTCAAGGACCTTCCTCCAAAGGGAAGGTTTCACGTGTCTCGCTTGTCTTTAGACCAGATAAAGAGACGGGCATTCTTACATTGCGTAGAAGACCTTTTAAAAATGGGAGTGATACACCCAGTTCCAAAAGCAGAACAAGGACTGGGTTTTTACTCAAATCTGTTTGTAGTTCCCAAAAAGGAGGGAACGTTCAGGCCAATTCTGGATTTAAAAATCCTAAACAAATTCCTCAGAGTTCCATCATTCAAAATGGAAACAATTCGAACAATTTTACCAATGATCCAGGAGGGTCAATACATGACTACCGTGGACTTAAAGGATGCATACCTGCATATTCCGATCCACAAAGCTCACCATCAGTTCCTAAGGTTCGCCTTCCTGGACAAGCATTATCAGTTTGTGGCTCTTCCCTTCGGATTGGCCACTGCTCCCAGAATTTTCACAAAGGTGCTAGGGTCCCTTCTAGCAGTGCTAAGGCCAAGGGGCATTGCGGTAGCACCTTACCTAGATGACATCTTAATTCAGGCGTCGTCCTTCCACAAAGCAAAGGCTCATACGGATATTGTTCTAGCCTTTCTAAGGTCTCACGGGTGGAAGGTGAACGTAGAAGAGTTCCCTGTCTCCATCCACAAGGGTTCCCTTCCTGGGAACAATAATAGACTCGGTAGAAATGAAGATCTTTCTGACGGAGGTCAGGAAGTTAAAACTTTTAAACACTTGTCGAGTTCTTCTATCCATTCCTCAACCCTCCATAGCTCAGTGCATGGAGGTAATAGGACTAATGGTTGCGGCAATGGATGTGGTTCCCTTTGCTCGAATTCACTTAAGACCACTGCAACTGTGCATGCTCAAACAGTGGAATGGGGATTATGCAGATTTGTCTCCCCAAATACAAATGGATCAACAGACCAGAGTTACACTCCTCTGGTGGTTGTCTCAGGATCACCTGTCTCAGGGAATGAGTTTCCGCAGGCCAGAGTGGATCATTGTCACGACCGACGCCAGTCTTTTAGGCTGGGGTGCGGTCTGGGAGTCCCTGAAGGCTCAGGGTCTCTGGTCTCTGGAAGAATCTCTTCTCCCGATAAACATTTTGGAATTGAGAGCGATATTCAATACGCTCCAAGCATGGCCTCAATTAGCGGAGGCCAAATTCATCAGATTTCAATCAGACAACATGACGACTGTAGCGTACATCAATCATCAGGGAGGAATAAAGAGTTCCCTGGCGATGAGGGAGGTATCCAAGATCATCAAATGGGCAGAGGATCACTCCTGCCATCTATCAGCAATTCACATCCCGGGTGTAGACAACTGTGAAGCGGATTATCTGAGTCGTCAGACTTTCCATCCGGGGGAGTGGGAACTTCACCCGGAGGTTTTTTCCCCAGCTAACTCAGCTATGGGGCATTCCAGATATGGATCTGATGGCGTCATGTCAAAACTCCAAGGTTCCACGCTACGGGTCCAGGTCCAGGGATCCCAAGGCGACATTGGTAGATGCCCTAGTCGCGCCTTGGTCGTTCAATCTAGCTTATGTCTTTCCACCGTTTCCTCTCCTTCCCAGGCTAGTAGCCAGGATCAAACAGGAGAAGGCTTCGGTAATTCTTATAGCTCCTGCGTGGCCACGCAGGACTTGGTATGCAGACCTGGTGAATATGTCATCGGCTCCACCATGGAAGCTACCTTTGAGGCAGGACCTTCTAGTTCAAGGTCCATTCGAACATCCAAACCTAGTTTCTCTGCAACTGACTGCTTGGAGATTGAACGCGTGATTCTATCTAAGCGTGGGTTTTCGGAATCAGTTATAGATACTCTGGTTCAGGCTAGAAAGCCTGTAACCAGGAGAATTTACCATAAGATATGGCAGAAATATCTCTGTTGGGTTACTCATGGAGTAAGATTAGGATTCCAAGGATACTATCTTTTCTCCAAGAGGGATTGGAGAAAGGACTGTCAGCTAGTTCTCTAAAGGGACAGATATCTGCTCTGTCTGTCCTGTTACACAAGCGTCTGGCAGCTGTGCCAGATGTTCATGCGTTCGTACAGGCGTTAGTCAGAATCAAGCCTGTCTACAGACCTGTGACCTGAAATTTTGTTCTTTCAGTTCTTCAAGGGGTTCCGTTTGAACCTCTACATTCCATAGATATTAAGAAATCTTGGAAGGTTTTGTTTGTGGTTGCTATTTCTTCTGCTAGAAGAGTTTCTGAATTGTCTGCTTTGCAGTGTATTTCACCCTATCTGGTGTTTCATTCAGATAAGGTTGTTTTACGTACCAAGCCTGGTTTTCTTCCAAAAGTGGTTTCCAATAAGAATATTAACCAGGAAATAGTGGTTCCTTCCCTGTGTCCTAATCCAGTTTCAAAAAAGAAACGTCTTTTACACAATCTAGATGTGGTTCGTGCTTTAAAATTCTATCTAGAAGCAACAAGGGATTTCCGACAAACATCCTCCTTGTTTGTAGTCTATTCCGGTAAGAGGAGAGGTCAGAAAGCAACTGCTACCTCTCTTTCCTTCTGGCTAAAAAGCATCATCCGATTAGCTTATGAGACTGCCGGATGGCAGCCTCCTGAACGAATTACAGCTCACTCTACTAGAGCTGTGGCTTCCACATGGGCTTTCAAGAACGAGGCTTCTGTTGAACAGATCTGTAAGGCAGTGACGTGGTCTTCTCTGCATACATTTGCCAAATTTTACAAATTCGATACTTATGCTTCTTCGGAGGCTATTTTTGGGAGAAAGGTTTTACAAGTAGTGGTGCCTTCCGTTTAGGTTACCTGACTTGTTCCCTCCCTTCACCCGTGTCCTAAAGCTTTGGTATTGGTTCCCACAAGTAAGGATGAAGCCGTGGACCGGATACACCAATGTAGGAGAAAACAGAATTTATGTTTACCTGATAAATTTCTTTCTCCTACGGTGTATTCGGTCCACGGCCCGCCCTGGCACTTAGTCAGGTTTAAATTTTTATTTTTGTACACTACAGTCACCACTGCACCCTATGGTTCACATTTTTTTTCCTAACCGTCGGTTTAATGACTGGGGGGGCGGAGCCTGAGGGGAGCTATATGGACAGCTCTGCTGTGTGCTCTCTTTGCCACTTCCTGTAGGGATTGAGAATATCCCACAAGTAAGGATGAAGCCGTGGACCGGATACACCGTAGGAGAAAGAAATTTATCAGGTAAACATAAATTCTGTTTTCTTTCTGACATAGATAAGAAGCTGGAGGTTTAATTGTTCATTTAGAGCAATGTCCGATTTCTTTTCTTGACGGTATTAGCTGATAGGCATTGTGGCAGGAACTTCTTCAGATGAGTAGCCTACCTGTACTTTCGTGGTACAGTTTGTCTTTTTTTTGTTTTTGTTTTTTTTTGTTCTGCAGTTGCAGTTTCAATAGTTATTTTCCTACAAATCCACGCTTCTGGCGTTTCCTTTCAAGAATGAGATTTTGTTAGGCCTTGTTATAGGTGTAGTGGTTGTTCCCCTGCACCAGAGGCAGGAGGGTTGTGGGTTTGATCCCAGGTGAAGCTCCTGCTTTTCCATCATAGAACGTCAAAAGAGACTGTAGGAAGGTTGCTAGGCAGTCTTCTTTTTCCAGTGTTTCTACAATACAGGTGTGTCGGGTGACATCCCTTGAACTGAATTCAGGTTCTTCTCGCTGGAGAGTGATAGTTTCTGTTCCAGTTTGGAAACAGAGTTTTCAGGCACTTGCCTTCAAATATCGGGAGTATTATTCTCCTTTAGTTCTAGAAGGCCGGTTCAGAACGAAGAGAGGACCAGTAAGTTTATTTTTTTTCTTAAGGGAACTTTCTCAAGTCTGAGTCCCTCATCCTAGACAAACCTTAGGTCTTGGAGATTTTCAAGAGCATATAGTTTAGGTGTAATGATTCCTTGTGAGGATCTAATATGTAGAGCAGTAAGAATATTTAAATTGTAACTTAGTAATAAGTTAGGTATAATTTGTAGATATGTAGCAAAAACTAGGATTCCTAATAACATTGCTGAGTTATATTAATCCTATTTTTGCAAATAATTTACAAAGATATATTTAATAAGGTCAATTATTTATGACCTTATATGTCTAGTACTCTGTTTTAGCATATGCCAGGAAAATTAAATGACAGAAGGAAATTTAGGTTATAACCAAAAAATGTATGAGCCAATAATGCATTGAGTCAAAAAACAGCAGTGGACATTAGATAGGATAAGTACTCCAATATTATAAACAGTTATGAAAAAGGCTGTTCTTTTTAAGTGACACATAATGTTTGTTTAGCATCCAGTGAACAACAAAGTAAGAGCAAATAAATGGTAGCAATATTTTACCTGGAGTACAAGTAGTAACATCAAAACACTGGAAATAAGTTTGTCCTAGATTGCTTGTCAGCAGCAAGGAGAAGGTGTCTGTATACAAAGAAAATCCACACACAGCAGCGGAGGTGCTTTAACACTGGAAATCAAACCTGTGAGAGCTGTAGCAAAATGAGGTGTGTCAGATTGCACTTGCTTGATTGGATGACACACAAACAAGAGACCAGCACAGAAAGAAAGGCAAAGTTATGAATTAACTTTGACAAATACTCCACTGAAATAAAAATAAGAGGAATAAGTTAGTAGAAGAATATCCAAATAACTTCCTTTAGAAGAAAAGCTAATATCAAATAAGGCTTGAAAACAAAGGGACAGGCACCTGTTGCTTTCAGTGAAAAGCTCCTGCATGAACTCATTTCCAAGCAAAGTGAGAAGGATCCTCCTACTATTTAAAGGGGAAAGAATTAAATTAGCCAAACCATCCTTAAAGGGACACTAAACCCCCCCAAAAAAATTCCTGCAATCGCAATATCATTATATTATAATTTACTTTGTAATTTACTTGTATTTTCAAAGAACTACCATTTAGGTTAAATCCCATTCCGAAAATCAAAGAGTTTCCAAACCCATCGCTGGCTATACATTTCAATTCTCCAACCCTGACCGATAACCCAGGTTATCATAATGGCGGAGTATAGCCGCTATGCGCATGCGCGATATGCTAAATCGACGTCACTCACCAGCAGACCCGCTGTAATTGTGGTATCATGGAGGGGATATGCGCATGCGCAAATCTATAGATCGCAATACGCATGCGCATGGTGACGAAACAGTCACTTAATTATATGCACCCACTGTAATTGTGGTATCACGGAGGGGGATTTGCGCATGCGCAAATGGATGGATCGCAATACGCATGCGCATGGTGACGAAATAGTCACTTAATTATATGTAAAACATCGAGATCGGATTGGAAATTGATTTAGACAGTGCACGGCCCATTTTAGAAGGTTGTCTTGAACAACGTCATTTGAGAAAATAAAAAAATAATTTTATATGGCAGAGAAACATCGGTGGAATATAAAAGTAGGTAATTTCTAATATATGCATGTTTGGTAATTTACATTTGTGGTCACGGTGTAGACAAAAAAGAAAGTTTTGGAATCCTTTAAAGAGGTAGTACATGACATATGGTGTCTTCCTTCCTCGAAGAATTTCACTCTTAAGAGATTTTGTCCACTCTTTCCCAGGGTGGGGAAATAAATCGGGAGAAGAGTTCCCTTGGTTCATATCAAGGGATGATTCATTTGGATCTACCGCCTCCATTTCATGATTGCTTCTGTTTTCTTCTGATTTCGGAAGTTATGTGGGGTCAGGTCTTTTCTATACCTGGATGGGAGTCCGCTTGGGCCCTCCAGGTGCGGTAGGTTATCTCTTCCTAGATTCTATATCTAGGAGCGTTCATTTTTTCTCTATCTTCTGTGTCTATCCGTCCAACAGCAAGCTCTGGCAGTCGGTACATAGCTTGTCCATCTTGCAACCAGCAAGTTTGGATCTAGCTGCAGTTAATTTACCTTCACTTTCAGTGACTCAAGGTTGGAGGGTATCGGTCTGATGTTTATCATGGACATCTTTCCCTTTGCTAATTTCCTTAGGATGGAGATATTTTGGTTCTGTTCTAAGTAGACAGATCTAGATCAGTTGTCAAAGGACTTCCCCCGTGATGGTTTCTGGTGTATCTGTACCAAGGCACGGGTTCTAAAGACATTCCTGGGTTATGTGTCTCCGGACATCATCCTGCTGGGCTAGGAAACGGTATGGGCCGTTCATGGCACAGGGCTTATGGATTAGTGGCTGCTCTCCTCTTTAACTTCTTGGAGTTGAGAGCGATTTTAATGTACTGGTGAATTGGCTTCTGTGATTTTTTTTCATTCCAGCCGGTTTGTCACCTTAATGGTTTTCATTTACCACCCGGGAGGAACTCAGAGTTCCTTTGCCATGTAGAAGGTGACTTGATTTGTTTGTGGGTCGAATGCTCACAATTGATGTTTTTCTTCCTTCCACTTTCCTGGAGTGGATGCTTAATCTGGTGATGTTATCCGCCCTGGATGCTCTGATAGTTGCTCGGGCGGTTCCTTGGTAATTCAGGTTGATATTCCTGTTCTTTCTGTTTGCTCCTCTCCCATGAGGCTTCGCTTGTATATCGATTTGTTGAGAGCATCAGTGATCTTATAGTTCCTGCATGTCGCAGGATCTAGTATGCAGATCTAGTAGAGATGTCGTCCCTACCTCTGTATAGACTTCTTCTCAGGGAGGATCTTCTGCTTCGGGAGTTCTTCCTTCATCTGTCTCGCGCTTCTCTGAAGCTCATTGCTTGGAGATTGAATGCTTGATTTTGGCCAGGCGTGGTTTTCCGAGTTGGTTATAGTTTCTGCATAAGTTGCAGTTTCTGGATACAGACCTAGCGGGGATGTATCCCTTCCACCTTGGTAATAGCAAACAAGGTCTCCAGCACTCCAATTTAAAAGGCAATTTTATTAATGAAAGCAGCGTTTCGGGGTCACAGCCCCTTATTCTTGCTTGATAAAAAAAAATCTATTGTTGAAGGGTTGTGGCAGTACCCTTGGCCTTTCGTGCACCCTATCCTCTGTGCTGTACTCACTTCCACCTTGGTGGTTGTTCCTGAGGAAGGACCTTTTAATGCAGGGTCTATTCTTTAGTTTCTCTGAAATTTTCGGCTTTGATATTGAACGCTTAGTTCTGTCTAAGCGTGGTTTTTTCAGAGTCTGTCATTGAGACCATGATTCAGGCTTGCAAGCCTTTTGCCTAAAAGATCTGTCATAAAAGATTGTGCTTATTTCTTTATTGGGTGAATCCAAGAGCTACTCTTTGAGTAGGGTCAAGATTCCTAGGAGTTTGTCAGATGTGCAATCTTTTTGTCAGGCCTTAGTCAGAACAGGCCTGTGTTTAAACTGTTGCTCTTCCTTGGAGTTTTAACCTTGTTTTTTAAAGTTTTGCAGCTGGCTCTGTTTGAGCCTTTTCCTTCCATAGATATTAAGTTAATATCTTGGTATTTTTTTGTCTTATTGCTATCTTTTCTGCTCGAGAGTCTCAAAACTCTTTCCTTTGCATTGTTCTTCGCCTTATCTTATGTTTCTGCTGATAAGGCAGCTCTTCATACTAAGTTAGGAATTTGTTGTACCTCCTCTATGTCCTACTCCTCATAAGGATTGTTTGTTGCACAATTTAGCGGTGTTAATTTCTATCTACAAGCGACTAATGATTTTCGTTAGTCTTCTGTCTTGTTTGTTTGTTTCTCTGGGAAACATAAAGGTCAGAAAGCTACTGCTAATTCTCTTTCTTGTTGGATGAGAATTATAATTCGTTTTGTTTATACGACTGCTGGACAGCAGTCTCCTGAGAGAATTACGGCTCTTTCCACAAGAGCTTATTCCCTCTTCTTGGGCTTTCAGATTGAAGTTTATGTAGAATAAATTTGCAAGGCTGCAACTTGCTCTCTCTATATATACACCTTTCTTTTACAAGATATGACGAGTCCACGGATTTCATCCTTACTTATGGGATATCGCCTCCTGGTCAGCAGGAGAAGGCAATGAGCTTCACAGCAGAGCTGCATAAATAGCTCCTCCCCCACCCCAACCCAGTCATTCGCTTTGCCTGCTTTAGTGATTGGAAGAGGTAAAGTGAGGTGTTTAGATTTTTCATTCAAGAGTTTTTTTTATTTTCAAATGGTGCCAGAGTGTACTATTTTTCTACAGGGCAGCCTCTGATCCAGCCTGTCAGGCTATGGGAACTGGTGGATTTTTTACTTCACTGCGCCTCCCATGATTGTGCTGCTTACTGTTTATGGTCTTAGAGGTTGTGACAAAGACCCTTCTGTTTTTCACAGGAGGAAGAGGGGATCTCCTGACACTGTGAGTTTGACATTCTGTTCCTCAGCATGGAGGTAAGTGCAGTTTTTTTATTCTGGGGCTCTGCAGCATATCTCAGAATTAACTGTACAGGACCTGTTCTTTTGGGGGCTACGGTAGGGCATCCCTTTAACTTTCCAGACATTCTAGCATTGAATAGCATAGAAGCGCTGGGACATGTGGAAAGTACAAACATAATGGTTTATTTATCCAGACATTCTGGCATTTCAATGGTCGCCTAGAAGCGCTGGGGTATGTGGTGTTGGTGTGCACTGTAACGGACATTACTCTGTTCATTTATTACATAGAGATGTTAAACAGGAAGGGAATTATTCTCAAGCCAAACCCACCTGGAAACCTAACCAAGGTTGGAACAAGGGTAAACAACCCAAAAAACCTGCCGCTGCTACCAAGACAGCATGAAGGGGCGGCCCCCGATCCGGGACCGGATCTAGTAGGGGGCAGACTTTCTCTCTTTGTCCAAGCCTGGATAAGAGATGTTCAGGATCCCTGGACACTAGAAATTGTGTCTCAGGGGTATCAGTTGGAGTTCAAAAATTCCTTCCCAAAGGGAAGGTTTCTTCTTTCACGATTGTCTGTAGATCAGATAAAAAGAGAGGCGTTCTTACGCTGTGTAGAAGACCTCTCCACTATGGGAGTAATTTGTCCCGTTCCAATACAGTAACAAGGGCAGGGATTTTATTCAAATCTTTTTGTGGTTACCAAAAAAGAGGGAACGTTCCGGCCTATTTTAGATATCAAGAGTCTAAACAAGTTTCTCAAAGTTCCGTCCTTCAAGATGGAGACTATTCGGACAATTCTTCCATTGATCCAGGAGGGTCAATATATGACTACCGTGGACTTAAAGGATGCATATCTTCATATTCCTATCCACAGAGATCATCACCAGTTCCTGAGGTTTGCCTTTCTGGACAAATATTTTCAGTTTGTGGCCCTTCCTTTCGGGCTGGCCACGGCACCCAGGATCTTCACAAAGGTTCTAGGGCCTCTGCTGGCGGTTCTCAGGCCGCGGGTCATTGCAGTAGCGCCTTATCTGGACGATATAATGATCCAGGCATCGTCTTATCAGCGGAAAAAGTCTCATACCGACATTGTTCTATCCTTTCTAAGAACTCACGGGTGGAAGGTGAATCTAGAAAAGAGTTCACTAATTCCACAGACAAGGGTTCCCTTCCTAGGAACTCTAATAGATTCTATATCCATGAAAATTTTCTTGACGGAAGTCAGAAAGTTAAAGATTCTGAATACATGCTGATCCCTTCAGTTCAATCCTCGGCCATCAGTGGCTCAGTGCATGGAGGTAATTAGATTGATGGTAGTGGCAATGGACATCATTCCGTTTGCTCGTTTTCATCTCAGACCTCTACAACTGAGCATGCTCAGGCAGTGGAATGGAGATTATGCAAATGTGTCTCCTCAGATAGATCTAGATCAGGAGACAAGAGACTCTCTTCTTTGGTGGTTGTCTCAGGATCATCTGTCCCAGGGGACCTGCTTCCGCAGACCCTCATGGGTGATAGTGACAACGGACGCCAGTCTACTAGGATGGGGTGCAGTCTGGAATTCCCTGAAGGCTCCGGGTGTGTGGACTCGGTCGGAGTCTCTACTTCCAATCAATATTCTGGAGTTGAGGGCAATATTCAATGCTCTTCAGGTTTGGCCTCAGTTGGCTTCTGCAAAGTTCATCCGATTTCAGTCTGACAACATCACGACTGTGGCTTACATCAATCATCAGGGAGGAACAAGGAGTTTCTTGGCGATGACAGAAGTATCCAGGATGATTTGGTGGTCGGAGGCTCACTCTTGTTATCTGTCAGCAATCTACATCCCAGGAGTGGACAACTGGGAAGCGGATTTCTTAAGCAGGCAGACGTTTCATCTGGGAGAGTGGGAACTCCACCCGGAGGTCTTTGCCACCTTGATTTTCAGATGGGCCAGGCCGGAGCTGGATCTCATGGCGTCTTGTCAGAATTCCAAGCTCCCGAGGTACGGATTCAGGTCCAGGGATCCTCAGGCCGAACTGATAGATGCCTTGGCAGCGCCTTGGTAGTTCAACCTAGCTTATGTGTTCCCTCCATTTTCTCTCCTTCCCCGGGTGATTGCTCGAGTCAAACAGGAGAGAGCTTCAGTGATTCTCATCGCTCCTGCGGGGCCTCGCAGGACTTGGTATGCCGATCTGATGGACATGTCATCTCTGCCACCGTGGAAGCTTCCATTGAGGCAGGACCTTCTCATTCAGGGACCCTTCCATCATCTGAATCTAGTTTCTCTGCAGCTGACTGCTTGGAGATTGAATGCTTGATTTTATGCACGCAAGCCTGTTACTAGAAAGATTTACCATAAGATATGGCGTAAATATCTTTATTAGTGCGAATCCAAAGGCTACTCATGGAGTAGGGTTAGGATTCCCAGGATTTTATCTTTTCTCCAAGAAGGATTGGAGAAAGGGTTGTCAGCAAGTTCCTTAAAGGGAAAGATTTCTGCTTTGTCTATTTTGCTACACAATCATCTGGCAGATGTTCAATCTTTTTGTCAGGCCCTGACTAGAATCATACCTGTATTTAGACCAATTGCTCCTCCTTGGAGTTTGAATTTAGTTCTTAATGTTCTTCAAGGGGTTCCGTTTGAACCTATGCATTCCATAGATATTAAATTCTTATCTTGGAAAGTTTTATTTTTGGTTGCTATTTCTTCTGCACACAGAGTTTCTGAGCTTTCGGCATTACAATGTGCTTCTCCTTATCTTATTTTCCATGCAGATAAGGTTAGTGTTGTGTACCAAACCTGGTTTTCTTCCTAAGGTTGTTTCAAATAAAAATATTAATCAGGAAATGATTGTTCCTCCTCTAAAAAGGAACATTGGTTACATAATCTGGATGTAGTCCATGCCCTGAAATTCTACTTACAGATGACTAACGATTTTCGTTTAACATCTTCATTATTTGTTATTTCTGGGAGACATAGGGGTCAGAGAGCTACGCCTACCTCTCTTTTTGGCTGAGGAGTATCATTTGTGTTGCATATGAGACTGCAGGACAGCAGCCTCTAGAACGAATTACGGCCCATTCTATTAAAGCTGTGGCTTCCTCATGGGCATTGAAAATGATGCTTCTGTTGAACAGATTTGCAAGGCCGCAACTTGGTCGTCTCTTCGCACTTTTTCCAAATTTTCCAAATTTAATACTTTTGCCTCATCTGAGGCTGTTTTTGGGAGAAAGGTTCTTCAAGCAGTGGTGCCTTCCGTTTAGGTTCCTGTCTTGTCCCTCCCTTTCATCCGTGTCCTATAGCTTTGGTATTGTATCCAATAAGTAAGGATGACATCCGTGGACTCGTCATATCTTGTAAAAGAAAAGGAAATTTCTTTCATGTAATTGGCAAGAGTCCATGAGCTAGTGACTTATGGGATATACATTCCTACCAGTAGGGGCAAAGTTTCCCAAACCTCAAAATGCCTATAATTCAGTTTGACAAACTTTGCCTCCTATGGAGGTGGTGAAGTAAGTTTGTGCTAGATTTCTACGTTGATATGAGCTTCGCAGCAGGCTGAAGCCCGGTTTTCCTCTCAGTGCAGTGAATGTCAGAGGGATGTGAAGAGAGTATTGCCTATTTGAATACCATGGTCTTTCTCTAGGGGATATATTTCATAGGTTCTCTGTTATCGGTCATAGAGATTTCTTCTCCTACCTCCCTTTTCAGATCAACGATATACTCTTATATACCATTACCTCTACTGATTCTCATTTCATTACTAGTTTGGCTATCTACTATATGTAGTTGAGTGTCTTGGGGTAAGTAAGTCTTATTTCTATTCATGACACTCTAAGCTATGGTTGGGCACTTTATATGTAAAGTTCTAAATATATGTGTTTAAACTTATATTTGCCATGATTCAGGATAATCAGTATTCCTTCTTTCAGACTTTCAGTTTCATTTTTTTGGGAAAATGCATATGAATTATATTTTTTCTTACCTTAAAATTAACAATTGACTTTTTTTCTAAATTGCGGGCTGTTAGGCTCGCGGGTGCAGAAAATGCTTCAATTTATTGCGTCATTCTTGGCGCGAGACTTTCTCCTGTTAAGTGTAGTCAGTCCACGGGTCATCTTTACTTATGGGATATTAACTCCTCCCCAACAGGAAGTGCAAGAGGATCACCCAAGCAGAGCTGCTATATAGCTCCTCCCCTCTATGTCACACCCAGTCATTCTCTTGCACCCAACTAATAGATAGGATGTGTGAGAGGACTGTGGTGATTAAACTTAGTTTTTTATATCTTCAATCAAAAGTTTGTTATTTTAAACGACACCGGAGTGTGTTGTTTCCTTCTCAGGCAGAATTTGAAGAAGAATCTATCTGAGTTTTTTGTATATGATCTTAGCAGACGTAACTAAGATCCGTTTGCTGTTCTCGGCCATTCTGAGGAGTAAGGTAACTTCAGATCAGGGGACAGCGGGCAGGTTCACCTGCAAAGAGGTATGTTGCAGTATATTATTTCTAAGGAATGGAATTGACTTTGAAAATACTGCTAATACCGATATAATGTAAGTACAGCCTTAAATGCAGTAGTAGCAACTGGTATCAGGCTGACATGTATATATGTTAACACTTAAGTATTTCTGGGGAATGGCACTTCACTGGGAAAATACTGTATGCATATAACTTTTAGCCTAACTTGCAGTGGGAGCGACTAGCAGCAGGCTTTTTAATGACATTTCATATATTAGATTTTAAACGTTTACTGGCATGTTAAATCGTTTAATTATCTGAGGTACTTGGTGAAAATTGTTTTGGGCTTTATTTTCCACATGGCTGTCATTGTTTTAAATTAAAACAGTTTACTGAGCTTCCCTCACTGTTGTAGTGTGAGTGGGAGGGGCCTATTTTGGCGCTTTTACTACGCATCAGAAATTCAGTCACAGTCTGTCTTTTCTCCCTGCATGATCCAGGACGTCTCCACAGAGCTCAGGGGTCTTCAAAACTAGTTTTGAGGGAGGTAATCACTCACAGCAGACCTGTGAGACTGTGCTTGACTGTGATAAAAACGCTTATATTGTCAATTGTTATACGTTTTTTTCTGATATTAAGGGTTAATCATCCATTGCTAATGTGTGCAATCCTTTGCTAAATTTGGTTTATATAACTAATCCGGTTCATTGTTATTCAACTGTGACAGTTTTTGTGTGCTTCTTAAAGGCACAGTAACGTTTTTACATATTGCTTGTAAATTTAGTTGAAAAGTATTTCCAAGCTTGCTAGTCTAATTGCTAGTTTGTTTAAACATGTCTGACACAGTGGAAACTCTTTGTGCAATATGTTCAAAAGCCAAGGTGGAGCCCAATAGAAATTTATGTACTAATTGCATTGATGCTACTTTAAATAAAAGTCAATCTTTACATGTTAAGCAACATTCACCAGACAACGAGGGGGAAGTTATGCCGACTAACTTGCCTCACGTGTCAGTACCTGCATCTCCCGCTCAGGAGGTGCGTGACATTGTAACGCCAAGTACATCAGGGCGGCCATTACAAATCACTTTACAAGACATGGCTAATGTTATGACTGAAGTTTTGTCTAAATTGCCAGAACTTAGAGGTAAACGAGATCACTCTGGGATGAGAACAGAGTATACTGATATTGCTAGGGCCATGTCTGATACTGCGTCACAATATGCAGAGCATGAGGACGGAGAGCTTCATTCTGCGGGTGACGGATCTGATCCAAATAAATTGGATTCAGACATTTCAAACTTTAAGTTTAAGCTGGAAAACCTCCGTGTATTGCTTGGGGAGGTGTTAGCGGCTCTGAATGATTGTAACACAGTTGCAATCCCAGAGAAAATGTGTAGGTTGGATAAATATTTTGCGGTACCGACGAGTACTGACGTTTTTCCTATACCTAAGAGACTTACTGAAATTATTACTAAGGAGTGGGACAGACCCGGTGTGCCTTTCTCACCCCCTCCTATATTCAGAAAAATGTTTCCAATAGACGCCACCACACGGGACTTATGGCAAACGGTCCCTAAGGTGGAGGGAGCAGTTTCTACTTTAGCTAAGCGTACCACTATCCCGGTGGAGGATAGCTGTGCTTTTTCAGATCCAATGGATAAAAAGTTAGAGGGTTACCTTAAGAAAATGTTTGTTCAACAAGGTTTTATATTACAACCCCTTGCATGCATTGCGCCTGTCACGGCTGCGGCAGCATTTTGGTTTGAGTCTCTGGAAGACACCCTTGACTCAGCGACATTAGATGAGATTTCACTTAAGCTTAAAACCCTTAAGCTAGCTAATTCATTTTTCTCCAACATAGGTGTGTCCGGTCCACGGCGTCATCCTTACTTGTGGGATATTCTCTTCCCCAACAGGAAATGGCAAAGAGCCCAGCAAAGCTGGTCACATGATCCCTCCTAGGCTCCGCCTACCCCAGTCATTCTCTTTGCCGTTGTACAGGCAACATCTCCACGGAGATGGCTTAGAGTTTTTTAGTGTTTAACTGTAGTTTTTCATTATTCAATCAAGAGTTTGTTATTTTCAAATAGTGCTGGTACGTACTATTTACTCAGAAACAGAAAAGAGATGAAGAATTCTGTTTGTATGAGGAAAATGATTTTAGCAACCGTAACTAAAATCCATGGCTGTTCCACACAGGACTGTTGAGAGCAATTAACTTCAGTTGGGGGAACAGTTTGCAGTCCCTTGCTGCTTGAGGTATGACACATTCTAACAAGACGATGTAATGCTGGAAGCTGTCATTTTCCCTATGGGATCCGGTAAGCCATGTTTATTACGATTGTAAATAAGGGCTTCACAAGGGCTTATTTAGACTGTAGACTTTTTTTGGGCTAAATCGATTGATATTAACACTTATTTAGCCTTGAGGAATCATTTATTCTGGGTATTTTGATATAATAATATCGGCAGGCACTGTTTTAGACACCTTATTCTTTAGGGGCTTTCCCAAAGCATAGGCAGAGTCTCATTTTCGCGCCGGTGTTGCGCACTTGTTTTTGAGAGGCATGGCATGCAGTCGCATGTGAGAGGAGCTCTGATACTTATAAAAGACTTCTGAGGGCGTCATTTGGTATCGTATTCCCCTTTGGGTTTGGTTGGGTCTCAGCAAAGCAGATACCAGGGACTGTAAAGGGGTTAAAGCTTAAAACGGCTCCGGTTCCGTTATTTTAAGGGTTAAAGCTTCCAAAATTGGTGTGCAATATTTTCAAGGCTTTAAGACACTGTGGTGAAAATTTGGTGAATTTTGAACAATTCCTTCATGTTTTTTCGCAATTGCAGTAATAAAGTGTGTTCAGTTTAAAATTTAAAGTGACAGTAACGGTTTTATTTTAAAACGTTTTTTGTACTTTCTTATCAAGTTTATGCCTGTTTAACATGTCTGAACTACCAGATAGACTGTGTTCTGAATGTGGGGAAGCCAGAATTCCTATTCATTTAAATAAATGTGATTTATGTGATAATGACAATGATGCCCAAGATGATTCCTCAAGTGAGGGGAGTAAGCATGGTACTGCATCATTCCCTCCTTCGTCTACACGAGTCTTGCCCACTCAGGAGGCCCCTAGTACATCTAGCGCGCCAATACTCCTTACTATGCAACAATTAACGGCTGTAATGGATAATTCTGTCAAAAACATTTTAGCCAAAATGAACCCTTGTCAGCGTAAGCGTGGATGCTCTGTTTTAGTTACTGAAGAGCATGACGACGCTGATATTAATATCTCTGAAGGGCCCCTAACCCAATCTGAGGGGGCCAGGGAGGTTTTGTCTGAGGGAGAAATTACTGATTTAGGGAACATTTCTCAGCAGGCTGAATCTGATGTGATTACATTTAAATTTAAATTGGAACATCTCCGCATTTTGCTTAAGGAGGTATTATCCACTCTGGATGATTGTGAAAATTTGGTCATCCCAGAGAAACTATGTAAAATGGACAAGTTCCTAGAGGTGCCGGGGCTCCCAGAAGCTTTTCCTATACCCAAGCGGGTGGCGGACATTGTTAATAAAGAATGGGAAAGGCCCGGTATTCCTTTCGTCCCTCCCCCCATATTTAAAAAATTGTTTCCTATGGTCGACCCCAGAAAGGACTTATGGCAGTCAGTCCCCAAGGTCGAGGGAGCGGTTTCTACTTTAAACAAACGCACCACTATTCCCATAGAGGATAGTTGTGCTTTCAAAGATCCTATGGATAAAAAATTAGAAGGTTTGCTTAAAAAGATGTTTGTTCAGCAGGGTTACCTTCTACAACCCATTTCATGCATTGTCCCTGTCACTACAGCCGCATATTTCTGGTTTGATGAACTGATTAAGGTGCTCGATAGTGACTCTCCTCCTTATGAGGAGATTATGGACAGAGTCAATGCTCTCAAATTGGCTAATTCTTTCACTCTAGACGCCTCTTTGCAATTGGCTAAGTTAGCGGCTAAGAATTCTGGGTTTGCTATTGTGGCGCGCAGAGCGCTTTGGTTGAAATCTTGGTCGGCTGATGCGTCTTCCAAGAACAAGCTACTAAACATTCCTTTCAAGGGGAAAACGCTGTTTGGTCCTGACTTGAAAGAGATTATCTCTGATATCACTGGGGGTAAGGGCCACGCCCTTCCTCAGGATCGGCCTTTCAAGGCTAAAAATAGACCTAATTTTCGTCCCTTTCGTAAAAACGGACCAGCCCAAGGTGCTACGTCCTCTAAGCAAGAGGGTAATACTTCTCAGGCCAAGCCAGCTTGGAGACCAATGCAAGGCTGGAACAAGGGAAAGCAGGCCAAGAAACCTGCCACTGCTACCAAGACAGCATGAAATATTGGCCCCCGATCCGGGACCGGATCTGGTGGGGGGCAGACTCTCTCTCTTCGCTCAGGCTTGGGCAAGAGATGTTCTGGATCCTTGGGCGCTAGAAATAGTCTCCCAGGGTTATCTTCTGGAATTCAAGGGACTTCCCCCAAGGGGGAGGTTCCACAGGTCTCAGTTGTCTTCAGACCACATAAAAAGACAGGCGTTCTTACATTGTGTAGAAGACCTGTTAAAAATGGGAGTGATTCATCCTGTTCCATTAAGAGAACAAGGGATGGGGTTCTACTCCAATCTGTTCATAGTTCCCAAAAAAGAGGGAACGTTCAGACCAATCCTAGATCTCAAGATCTTAAACAAATTTCTCAAGGTCCCATCGTTCAAGATGGAAACCATTCGAACTATCCTTCCTTCCATCCAGGAAGGTCAATTCATGACCACGGTGGATTTAAAGGATGCGTATCTACATATTCCTATCCACAAGGAACATCATCGGTTCCTAAGGTTTGCATTCCTGGACAAACATTACCAGTTCGTGGCGCTTCCTTTCGGATTAGCCACTGCTCCAAGGATTTTCACAAAGGTACTAGGGTCCCTTCTAGCGGTGCTAAGACCAAGGGGCATTGCAGTAGTACCCTACCTGGACGACATTCTGATTCAAGCGTCGTCCCTCCCTCGAGCAAAGGCTCACACGGACATCGTCCTGGCCTTTCTCAGATCTCACGGCTGGAAAGTGAACGTGGAAAAGAGTTCTCTATCCCCGTCAACAAGGGTTCCCTTCTTGGGAACAATTATAGACTCCTCAGAAATGAGGATTTTTCTAACAGAGGCCAGAATAACAAAGCTTCTGGACTCTTGTCGGATACTCCATTCCGTTCCTCTTCCTTCCGTAGCTCAGTGCATGGAAGTGATCGGGTTGATGGTAGCGGCAATGGACATAGTTCCTTTTGCGCGCATTCATCTAAGACCATTACAACTGTGCATGCTCAGTCAGTGGAATGGGGACTATACAGACTTGTCTCCAAAGATACAAGTAAATCAGAGGACCAGAGACTCACTCCGTTGGTGGCTGTCCCTGGACAACCTGTCACAAGGGATGACATTCCGCAGACCAGAGTGGGTCATTGTCACGACCGACGCCAGTCTGACGGGCTGGGGCGCGGTCTGGGGATCCCTGAAAGCTCAGGGTCTTTGGTCTCGGGAAGAATCTCTTCTACCGATAAATATTCTGGAACTGAGAGCGATATTCAATGCTCTCAAGGCTTGGCCTCAGCTAGCGAGGACCAAGTTCATACGGTTTCAATCAGACAACATGACGACTGTTGCGTACATCAACCATCAGGGGGGAACAAGGAGTTCCCTAGCGATGGAGGAAGTGACCAAGATTATTCTATGGGCGGAGTCTCACTCCTGCCACCTGTCTGCTATCCACATCCCGGGAGTGGAGAATTGGGAAGCGGATTTTCTGAGTCGTCAGACATTGCATCCGGGGGAGTGGGAACTCCATCCGGAAATCTTTGCCCTAGTCACTCAGCTGTGGGGCATTCCAGACATGGATCTAATGGCCTCTCGTCAGAACTTCAAAGTTCCCTGTTACGGGTCCAGATCCAGGGATCCCAAGGCGGCTCTAGTGGATGCACTAGTAGCACCTTGGACCTTCAAACTAGCTTATGTGTTTCCGCCGTTTCCTCTCATTCCCAGGCTGGTAGCCAGGATCAATCAGGAGAGGGCGTCGGTGATCTTGATAGCTCCTGCGTGGCCACGCAGGACTTGGTATGCAGATCTGGTGAATATGTCATCGGCTCCACCTTGGAAGCTACCTTTGAGACGAGACCTTCTTGTTCAGGGTCCGTTCGAACATCCGAATCTGGTTTCACTCCAGCTGACTGCCTGGAGATTGAACGCTTGATTTTATCGAAGCGAGGTTTCTCAGATTCTGTTATCGATACTCTTGTTCAGGCCAGAAAGCCTGTAACTAGAAAGATTTACCACAAAATTTGGAAAAAATATATCTGTTGGTGTGAATCTAAAGGATTCCCTTGGGACAAGGTTAAGATTCCTAGGATTCTATCATTCCTTCAAGAAGGATTGGAAAAAGGATTATCGGCAAGTTCCCTGAAGGGACAAATTTCTGCCTTGTCGGTGTTACTTACCAAAAAGCTGGCAGCTGTGCCAGATGTTCAAGCCTTTGTTCAGGCTCTGGTTAGAATCAAGCCTGTTTACAAACCTTTGACTCCTCCTTGGAGTCTCAATTTAGTTCTTTCAGTTCTTCAGGGGGTTCCGTTTGAACCCTTACATTCCGTTGATATTAAGTTATTATCTTGGAAAGTTTTGTTTTTAGTTGCAATTTCTTCTGCTAGAAGAGTTTCAGAATTATCTGCTCTGCAGTGCTCTCCTCCTTATCTGGTGTTCCATGCAGATAAGGTGGTTTTACGTACTAAACCTGGTTTTCTTCCAAAAGTTGTTTCTAACAAAAACATTAACCAGGAGATTATCGTACCTTCTCTGTGCCCGAAACCAGTTTCAAAGAAGGAACGTTTGTTGCACAATTTGGATGTTGTTCGCGCTCTAAAATTCTATTTAGATGCTACAAAGGATTTTAGACAAACATCTTCCTTGTTTGTTGTTTATTCAGGTAAAAGGAGAGGTCAAAAAGCAACTTCTACCTCTCTCTCTTTTTGGATTAAAAGCATCATCAGATTGGCTTACGAGACTGCCGGACGGCAGCCTCCCGAAAGAATCACAGCTCATTCCACTAGGGCTGTGGCTTCCACATGGGCCTTCAAGAACGAGGCTTCTGTTGATCAGATATGTAGGGCAGCGACTTGGTCTTCACTGCACACTTTTACCAAATTTTACAAGTTTGATACTTTTGCTTCTTCTGAGGCTATTTTTGGGAGAAAGGTTTTGCAAGCCGTGGTGCCTTCCATTTAGGTGACCTGATTTGCTCCCTCCCTTCATCCGTGTCCTAAAGCTTTGGTATTGGTTCCCACAAGTAAGGATGACGCCGTGGACCGGACACACCTATGTTGGAGAAAACAGAATTTATGTTTACCTGATAAATTTCTTTCTCCAACGGTGTGTCCGGTCCACGGCCCGCCCTGGTTTTTTTTAATCAGGTCTGATAATTTATTTTCTTTAACTACAGTCACCACGGTACCATATGGTTTCTCCTATGCTAATATTCCTCCTTAACGTCGGTCGAATGACTGGGGTAGGCGGAGCCTAGGAGGGATCATGTGACCAGCTTTGCTGGGCTCTTTGCCATTTCCTGTTGGGGAAGAGAATATCCCACAAGTAAGGATGACGCCGTGGACCGGACACACCGTTGGAGAAAGAAATTTATCAGGTAAACATAAATTCTGTTATTTCTGATGCCGTAGTACATTTAACTAAACTTACGGATAAGAATTCCGGATTCGCCATTCAGGCACGCAGAGCGCTGTGGCTAAAATCCTGGTCAGCTGATGTAACTTCTAAATCGAAACTACTTAACATACCTTTCAAGGGGCAGACTTTATTCGGGCCCGGTTTGAAAGAAATTATCGCTGATATTACGGGAGGTAAAGGCCATGCCCTGCCTCAAGACAGAGCCAAACCCAGGGCTAGACAGTCTAATTTTCGTGCCTTTCGTAATTTCAAGGCAGGAGCAGCTTCAACTTCCTCTGCTCCAAAACAGGAAGGAGCTGTTGCTCGCTACAGACAAGGCTGGAAACCTAACCAGGCCTGGAACAAGGGCAAGCAGGCCAGAAAGCCTGCTGCTGCCCCTAAGACAGCATGAACCGAGGGCCCCCGATCCGGTAACGGATCTAGTGGGGGGCAGACTCTCTCTCTTCGCCCAGGCTTGGGCAAGAGATGTCCAGGATCCCTGGGCGTTGGAGATCATATCTCAGGGATATCTTCTGGACTTCAAAGCTTCTCCTCCACAAGGGAGATTTCACCTTTCAAGGTTGTCAACAAACCAGATAAAGAAAGAGGCGTTTCTACGCTGTGTACAAGACCTTTTACTAATGGGAGTGATCCATCCAGTTCCGCGGTCGGAACACGGACAAGGGTTTTACTCAAACCTGTTTGTGGTTCCCAAAAAAGAGGGAACCTTCAGACCAATATTGGATTTAAAGATCCTAAACAAATTCCTAAGAGTTCCATCATTCAAGATGGAAACTATTCGGACAATCTTACCCATGATCCAAAGAGGTCAGTACATGACCACAGTGGATTTAAAGGATGCTTACCTTCACATACCGATTCACAGAGAACATTACCGGTATCTAAGGTTTGCCTTCCTAGACAAACATTACCAGTTTGTAGCTCTTCCCTTCGGGTTGGCTACGGCTCCAAGAATCTTTACAAAGGTTCTGGGCTCTCTTCTGGCGGTACTAAGACCGCGAGGAATTTCGGTAGCTCCGTACCTAGACGACATTCTGATACAAGCGTCAAGCTTTCAAACTGCCAAGTCTCATACAGAGTTAGTACTGGCATTTCTGAGATCACATGGGTGGAAAGTAAACGAGGAGAAGAGTTCTCTCTTACCACTCACAAGAGTTCCCTTCTTGGGGACTCTTATAGATTCTGTAGAAATGAAAATTTACCTGACGGAGGACAGGTTAACAAAGCTTCTAAATGCTTGCCGTGCCCTTCATTCCATTCAACACCTGTCAGTGGCTCAATGCATGGAGGTAATCGGCTTAATGGTAGCGGCAATGGACATAGTTCCTTTTGCACGTCTGCACCTCAGACCGCTGCAATTGTGCATGCTAAGTCAGTGGAATGGGGATTACTCAGATTTGTCCCCTACGCTGAATCTGGATCAGGAGACCAGAGATTCTCTTCTATGGTTGCTTTCTCGGCCACATCTGTCCAGGGGGATGCCCTTCAGCAGGCCAGACTGGACAATTGTAACTACAGACGCCAGCCTTCTAGGTTGGGGCGCTGTCTGGAATTCCCTGAAGGCTCAGGGATCATGGACTCAAGAGGAGAGTCTCCTTCCAATAAACATTCTGGAACTGAGAGCAGTTCTCAATGCCCTACTGGCTTGGCCTCAGTTAGCAACTCTGAGGTTTATCAGGTTTCAGTCGGACAACATCACGACTGTGGCTTACATCAACCATCAGGGAGGGACAAGAAGTTCCCTAGCGATGATGGAAGTATCAAAGATAATTCACTGGGCAGAGTCTCACTCTTGCCACTTGTCAGCGATCCACATCCCAGGAGTGGACAACTGGGAGGCGGATTTCCTAAGTCGCCAGACTTTTCATCCAGGGGAGTGGGAACTTCATCCGGAGGTCTTTGCCCAAATACTTCGACGTTGGGGCAAACCAGATAAGGATCTCATGGCGTCTCGCCGGAACGCCAAGCTTCCTCGTTACGGGTCCAGGTCCAGGGACCCGGGAGCGGTCCTGATAGATGCCTTGACAGCACCTTGGACCTTCAGGATGGCTTATGTGTTTCCACCCTTCCCCATGCTTCCTCGTTTGATTGCAAGGATCAAACAGGAGAAAGCATCAGTGATTCTAATAGCGCCTGCGTGGCCACGCAGGACCTGGTATGCAGATCTAGTGGACATGTCATCCTGTCCACCTTGGTCTCTGCCTCTGAGACAGGACCTTCTAATTCAGGGTCCTTTCAAACATCAAAACCTAATTTCTCTGAAGCTGACTGCATGGAAATTGAACGCTTAATTTTATCAAAGCGTGGATTTTCAGAGCCAGTAATTGATACCTTAATACAGGCTAGGAAACCTGTTACCAGGAAAATTTACCATAAGATATGGCGTAAATACTTACACTGGTGCGAATCCAAGGGTTACTCATGGAGTAAGGTTAGGATTCCTAGGATATTGTCTTTTCTACAAGAAGGTTTAGAAAAGGGTTTATCTGCTAGTTCGTTAAAGGGACAGATCTCAGCTCTGTCCATCCTTTTACACAAGCGTCTGTCAGAAGTTCCAGACGTTCAGGCTTTTTGTCAGGCTTTGGCCAGGATTAAGCCTGTGTTTAAATCTGTTGCTCCGCCGTGGAGCTTAAACTTAGTTCTTAACGTTTTACAGGGTGTTCCGTTTGAACCCCTTCACTCCATTGATATCAAGCTGTTATCTTGGAAAGTTCTGTTTTTAATGGCTATTTCCTCGGCTCGTAGAGTCTCTGAATTATCAGCCTTACATTGTGATTCTCCGTATCTGATTTTTCATTCAGATAAGGTAGTTCTGCGTACTAAACCTGGGTTCTTACCTAAGGTAGTCACTAACAAGAATATCAATCAAGAGATTGTTGTTCCATCATTGTGTCCTAACCCTTCTTCAAAGAAGGAACGACTTCTGCACAATCTAGATGTAGTCCGTGCCCTGAAATTTTATTTACAGGCAAGTAAAGATTTTCGACAAACTTCTTCCCTGTTTGTTGTTTATTCTGGACAGAGGAGAGGTCAAAAAGCATCTGCTACCTCTCTATCCTTTTGGCTTCGTAGCATAATACGTTTAGCCTATGAGACTGCTGGACAGCAACCTCCTGAAAGGATTACAGCTCATTCTACTAGAGCTGTGGCTTCCACTTGGGCCTTTAAGAACGAGGCCTCTGTTGAACAGATTTGCAAGGCTGCAACTTGGTCTTCTCTTCATACTTTTTCCAAATTTTACAAATTTGACACTTTTGCTTCTTCGGAGGCTGTTTTTGGGAGAAAGGTTCTTCAGGCAGTGGTTCCTTCCGTATAGAGATCCTGCCTGTCCCTCCCGTCATCCGTGTACTTAGCTTTGGTATTGGTATCCCATAAGTAATAATGACCCGTGGACTGACTACACTTAACAGGAGAAAACATAATTTACGCTTACCTGATAAATTCCTTTCTCCTGTAGTGTAGTCAGTCCACGGCCCGCCCTGTTTTTTAAGGCAGGTCTAAATTTTTTAATTATACTCCAGTCACCACTACACCCTATAGTTTCTCCTTTCTCGTTTGGTTCTCGGTCGAATGACTGGGTGTGACGTAGAGGGGAGGAGCTATATAGCAGCTCTGCTTGGGTGATCCTCTTGCACTTCCTGTTGGGGAGGAGTTAATATCCCATAAGTAATGATGACCCGTGGACTGACTACACTACAGGAGAAAGGAATTTATCAGGTAAGCATAAATTATGTTTTTTTGGCGCAAAAATGTCGTCATTTCCGGCGTCATAGTTGACCCTGGAAGTTTTCACGTGATTGCGTCATTTTTGACGTATGTGTGTTGCAGACGTTTTTGGCGCCAAAAAATATGGGCGTCATTCTTGGCGCCAAAAATGTGGGCGTCATACTTGGCGCCAGTTTTTTTCACATTATTTCAGTCTCACTTTTTTGTTGCTTCTGGTTTCTAGAGGCTTGTTTTGTTTTGCATTCTTTCCCATGCCTGAAACTGCCATTTAAGGAATTTGATAATTCTGCTTTATATGTTGTTTTTTCTATTACATATTGCAAGATGTCACTACCTGACCCTGGATCAGAATCTACTTCTGGAAAGATGCTGCCTGATGTCGGTTCTACTAAAGCTAAGTGCATTTGTTGTAAACTTTTGGTAACTGTCCTCCGGCTGTAGTTTGTGTTAGTTGTCATGATAAACTATCAAACGCTGATAATATTTCCATTAGTAATAATCCATTACCTGTTGTTGTTCCTTCAACATCTATTGCTCAGTATGTTAATGTAAAAGAATTTGTTTCTAATTCTATTCGGAAGGCTCTGGGCGCCATGTACTAAGGCGTCAATTTTTTCGCACAGACCGTATCGAAATAACCCGCCGGCATTCGCACCATGCGGATGGCACTTCGTTACATGAATGTACTAAAAACCAAGCCGTAAAATTTCGCGTCTATTGTGTGTCGAAGACAATCGGATTATTAATAACTTTGAAGCTTCGTTCGGCGCGAAAGAGCAAAGTTAAGAAGCAGTCTGCGACCTGATTGGTTTAGTTCTTTACCCACGTGACGATCTAGGTGTCATCGTCAGACAAGCGGCAATTATAACGCTAGACACAGCTTGGAATGAACCGGTGGCAAAAAAGTGTAAGGCTGCCAACAGTTTTAATAGTCCGGGTATGGCTTGTGAACGCGCTGTCATAGGTTCCAGGTATTCTGCTATTTCATAGTAAAGTTCCATAATAGCTTCTCTGTCCAAACGGAATCTCTAGATAATCTCTCGATCAGAAATGCTTTCCAAACCCATACGTGGAAGGAAAACTCTAGGGACTCTGATTCTTCTACCTCTCCTTCTTTGCAAGTTGTCAACCGGTGCCTGTATAGCCCTTCTTCCTCGTAATTGAATTAATCGGAAAAGAAACATGTGTAAAAGTGTCTCCATCTTCATTCAGTGATCCAAAAACTAATAATGCTACAATAGTAGTCTAGTCCTTTCACTTAAGTACTTCTACCTGGCGTCAGGTTGAGACGCCCTATAGTTTTCTATTGTATTCGCTACCTAAATGGTCGCGAAGCAAATCACGCGAAGTTACAGTGAAAGTTGGAGCGGACGGATTAGTTGTAACATTCATAATTTCCGATTACAGCGAATTTACGTTCGATCGAACATGTAGTAAGTGGAAAAAGGCTTCGGAACGATCAGTTGCGTAAAATTACGATCGCTGATGAAAATAGTGGTTTTTCGACCAGATCGCAGATTGGTACATACGAGAAGCAGATCGTGAGCGAATTTTGACGCGGAAATACAGATGGACGGTCACTTCGAAGCTTAGTACATGGCGCCCTCTGTCTGTTATTCCTCCTTCTAGTAAACGTAAGAGGTCTTTTAAAACTTCTCATATTTCAGATGAATTTTTAAATGACCGCCATCATTCTGACTTATCTATTTCTGGTTCAGAAGATTCTGCCTCAGATGTTGACACTGATAAATCTTCATATTTGTTTAAGATGGAGTTTATTTGTTCTTTACTTAAAGAAGTGTTGATTGCATTAGATATGGAGGAGTCTAGTCTTGATATTAAAACTAATAAGCGTTTAAATTCAGTTTTTAAACCTCATGTAGTTATTCCAGAAGTTTTTCCAGTTCCTGGTGCTATTTCAGAAGTAATTTCTAGGGAATGGAATAGTCTGGTTACTTCATTTACTCCTTCTCCAAAGTTTAAGAAATTGTACCATTTGCCATATGATAGATTAGAGTTTTGGGAGAAAATCCCCAAAGTTGATGGGGCTATCTCTACTCTTGCTAAACCTACTACTATTCCTACTGCAGATAGTACTTCTTTTAAGGATCCTTTAGATAGGAAGCTTGAATCCTTTCTAAGGAAGGCTTATTTATGTTCAGGTAATCTTCTTAGGCCTGCTATTTCTTTGGCTGATGTTGCTGCATCTTCTACCTTCTGGTTGGAGGCTTTAGCGCAACAAGTGTCAGACCATAATGCTTATAGCATTGTTAAACTTCTTCAACATGCTAATAACTTTGTTTGTGATGCCATTTTTGATATCATTAGAATTGATGTCAGGTATATGTCTTTAGCTATTTTAGCCAGAAGAGCTTTATGGCTTAAGTCTTGGAATGCAGATATGACTTCTAAGTCAACGTTGCTTTCTCTTTCTTTCCAAGGTAATACATTATTTTGTTCTCAGTTGGATTCAATAATTTCAACTGTTACTGGGGTGAAGGGAGTTTTTTTGCCTCAGGACAAAGTCTAAAGGTAAATATAGGGCTGCTAATCGTTTTCGTTCCTTTCGTCAGAATAAGGAAGAAAAGCCTGACCCTTCCCCTAAAGGAACAGTTTTACGTTTGGAAACCTTCTCCAGTCTGGAATAAATCCAAGCCTTTTAGAAAGTCAAAACCAGCTCCCAAAAACGCATGAAGGTGCGGCCCTCATTCCAGCACAGCTGGTAGGGGGCAAGTTATGATTTTTCAAAGATGTTTGGATCAATTCGATTCAAAGACTTTGGATTCAGAACATTGTTTCACAAGGGTACAGAATAGGTTTCAAGGTAAGACCGCCTGTGAGAAGATTTTTTCTCTCACGCATTCCAGTAAACCCAGTAAAGGCTCTCAGGCATTTCTGAAATGTGTTTCAGACCTAGAGTCGGCTGGGGTAATTGTGCCTGTTCCAGTTCTGGAACGGGGTCTGGGGTTTTACTCAAATCTGTTCATTGTACCAAAGAAGGAGAATTCCTTCAGACCAGTTCTGGATCTAAAAATATTGAATTATGTAAGGATACCAACATTCAAAATGGTGACTATAAGGACTATTCTGCCTTTTGTTCAGCAAGGGCATTATATGTCTACAATAGACTTACAGGATGCATATCTTCATATTCCAATCCATCCAGATCACTATCAGTTTCTGAGATTCTCTTTTCTAGACCAGCATTACCAGTTTGTTGCTCTTCCGTTTGGCCTAGCAACAGCTCCAAGGATCTTTTCAAAGATTCTCGGTGCCCTTCTCTCTGTAATCAGAGAACAGGGTATGGTGGTATTTCCTTATTTGGACGATATCTTGGTACTCGCTCAGTCTTTACATGCAGAATCTCATACGAATCAACTTGTGTTGTTTCTTCAAAGACATGGTTGGAGGATCAATTTACCAAAGAGTTCCTTGATTCCTCAGACAAGGGTAACCTTTTTGGGTTTCCAAATAGATTCAGTTTTCATGACTTTGTCTCTAACAGAAAAGAGACGTCTGAAATTGGTTTCAGCTTGTCAAAACCTTCAGTCTCAATCATTCTCTTTGGTAGCATTGTGCTTGGAAATTCTAGGTCTCATGACTGCTGCATCGGACGCGATCCCTTTTGCTCGTTTTCACATGAGACCTCTTCAGCTTTGTATGCTGAACCAATAGTGCAGGGATTATACAAAGATATCACAATTAATATCCTTAAATCCCAAAGATCGATCTTCTCTGACTTGGTGGTTGGATCACCATCGTTTAATTCAAGGGGCCTCTTTTGTTCGTCCAACCTGGACTGTGATCTCAACAGATGCGAGTCTTTCAGGTTGGGGAGCTGTATGGGGATCTCTGACAGCGCAGGGAGTTTGGGAATCTCAGGAGGCGAGATTACCATTCAACATCTTGGAACTCCGTGCGATTTTCAGAGCTCTTCAGTTGTGGCCTCTTCTGAAGAGAGAATCGTTTATTTGTTTTCAGACAGACAATGTCACAACCGTGGCGTATGTCAATCATCAAGGAGGGACTCACAGTCCTCAGGCTATGAAAGAAGTATCTCGGATACTTGTATGGGCGGAATCCAGCTCCTGTCTAATTTCTGCGGTTCACATCCCAGGTATAGACAATTGGGAAGCGGATTATCTCAGTTGCCAGACGTTACATCCGGGCGAATGGTCTCTTCACCCAGAGGCATTTCTTCAGATTGTTCAAATCTGGGGACTTCCAGAAATAGATCTGATGGCTTCTCATCTAAACAAGAAACTTCCCAGGTATCTGTCCAGATCCAGGGATTCTCAGACGGAAGCGGTGGACGTGTTGTCACTTCCTTGGAATTATCGACCTGCCTATATCTTTCCACATCTAGTTCTTCTTCCAAGAGTGATTTCCAAAATCCTAATGGAGCGTTCATTTGTACTGCTGGTGGCTCCAGCATGGTCACACAGGTTTTGGTATGCTGATCTCGTTCGGATGGCCAGTTGCCAACCTTGGACACTTCCGTTAAGGCCAAACCTTCTATCTCAAGGCCCATTTTTCTATCAGGATCTCAAATCATTAAATTTGAAGGTAAGGAGATTGAACACTTAACACTTAGTCATAGAGGTTTCTCTGATTCAGTGATTAATACTATGTTACAGGCTCGTAAATCTGTGTCTAGAAAGATTTATTACCGAGTTTGGAAGACTTACATTTCTTGGTGTTCTTCTCATAAAGTTTCTTGGCATTCTTTTAGAATTCCTAGAATTTTACAGTTTCTTCAGGACGGTTTGGATAAGGGTTTGTCTGCAAGTTCCTTGAAAGGACAAATGTCTGCTCTTTCTGTACTTTTTCACAGAAAGATTGCTAATCATCCTGATATTCATTGTTTTGTACAGGCTTTGGTTCGTATTAAACCTGTCATTAAGTCAATTTCTCCTCCTTGGAGTCTTAATTTGGTTCTGAGGGCTTTACAGGCTCCTCCGTTTGAACCTATGCATTCTCTATATATTAAATTACTTTCTTGGAAAGTTTTATTCCTTTTGGCCATGTCTTCTGCTAGAAGAGTTTCTGAGTTATCTGCTCTTTCTTGTGAATCTCCTTTTCTGATTTTTCATCAGGATAAGGTGGTGTTGCGGACTTCATTTAATTTTTTACCTAAAGTTGTGAATTCTAACAACATTAGTAGAGAAATTGTTGTCCCTTCTTTGTGTCCTAATCCTAAGAATTCTCTGGAGAGATCTTTACATTCTTTGGATGTAGTAAGAGCTTTGAAATATTATGTTGAAGCTACTAAAGATTTCAGAAATACTTCTAGTCTATTTGTTATCTTTTCTGGTTCTAGGAAAGGTCAGAAGGCTTCTGCCATTTCTTTGGCGTCTTGGTTAAAGTCTTTGATTCATCATGCTTATGTGGAGTCGGGTAAATCCCCGCCTCAAAAGATTACGGCTCATTCTACTAGGTCAGTTTCTACTTCCTGGGCTTTTAAGAATGAACCTTCTGTTGATCAGATTTGCAAAGCAGCAACTTGGTCTTCTTTGCATAATTTTACTAAATTCTACCATTTTTATGTTTTTTCTTCTTCTGAAGCAGTTTTTGGTAGAAAAGTACTTCGGGCAGCTGTTTCAGGTTGATTCTTCTGCTTATAATTTCAGTTTTTTTTCATTATAAGATTAAAACTTTTTGATTTGGGTTGTGGATTATTTTTTCAGCAGAATTGGCTGTCTTTATTTTATCCCTCCCTCTCTAGTGACTCTTGCGTGGAAGTTCCACATCTTGGGTATCTGCTATCCCATACGTCACTAGCTTATGGACTCTTGCCAATTACATGAAAGAAAACATAATTTATATAAGAACTTACCTGATAAATTCATTTCTTTCATATTGGCAAGAGTCCATGAGGCCCACCCTTTTTTGTGGTGGTTATGATTTTTTTGTATAAGGCACAATTATTCCAATTCCTTGTTTGATGCTTTCGCTCCTTTCTTATCACCCCACTTCTTGGCTGTTCGTTAAACTGAATTGTGGGTGTGGTGAGGGGTGTATTTATAGGCATTTTGAGGTTTGGGAAACTTTGCCCCTCCTGGTAGGAATGTATATCCCATACATCACTAGCTCATGGACTCTTGCCAATATGAAAGAAATTAATTTATCAGGTAATTTCTTACATAAATTATGTTTTATGCTTACCTAATAAATTTATTTATTTTACGATATGACTAGTCCACGGCCCACCCTGTAATTTTTTTTGTAAGACTGGTTTTTATTTTTGTTAAACTTCAATCACCTCTGCTCCTTAGCTTTTCCTTTCGCTTCCTAACTTTGGTCGAATTACTGGGTTGGGGGGGAAGGGAGGAGCTATTTATGCAGCTCTGGATTTTCTAAGTCGTGAGACTTTTCATCCGGGGGAGTGGGAACTCCATCCGGAGGTGTTTGCCTCATTGACTCGCCAATGGGGAAGGCCGGAATTGGACCTGATGGCATCTCGTCAGAATGCCAAGCTTCCACGTTATGTATCCAGGTCGAGGGATCATCAGGCCGAACTGATAGATGCCTTGGCAGTACCTTAGTCGTTCAGCCTAGCTTATGTGTTTCTACCGTTTCCTCTTCTTCCACGTGTGATTGCTCGGATCAAGCGGGAGAGAGCTTCAGTAATCCTGATAGCGCCTGCGTGGCCACGCAGGACTTGGTATGCGGATCTAGTGGACATGTCCTCTCTGCCACCGTGGAAACTTCCTTTGAGACAGGACCTGCTCATTCAAGGTCCTTTCCTGCATCCAAATCTACATTCTCTGCAGCTGACTGCTTGGAGATTGAACGCTTGATTTTATCTGATTCGGTCATCGATACTTTGATACAGGCTCGAAAGCCTATCACTAGCAAAATCTATCAAAAGATATGGCGTAAATATCTTTATTGGTGTGAATCCAAGGGTTACTCATGGATTAAAGTTAGGATTCCCAGGATTCTGTCTTTTCTCCAAGAAGGATTGGAGAAAGGGTTATCAGCAAGTTCCTTAAAGGGACAAATTTCTGCTTTGTCTATTTTGCTTCACAAACGTTTGGCTGACGTGCCAGATATTCAGTCTTTTTGTCAGGCTCCAACTTGAATTAAGCCTTTATTTAGACCAATTACTCCTCCCTGGAGTTTAAATTTAGTTCTTAGAGTTCTTTAAGGGGTTCCGTTTGAACCCATTCATTCCATAGATATTAAATTGTTATCTTGTAAAGTTCTGTTTTTAGTTGCTATTTCTTCTGCTCGAAGAGTTTCTGAGCTTTCAGCGTTACAATGTGATTCGCCTTATCTTATATTTCATTCTGATAAGGTAGTTTTACGTACCAAACCTGGATTTCTTCCTAAGGTTGTTTCAAATAAGAATATTAATCAGGAAATTGTTGTTCCTTCATTGTGTCCTAATCCTTCTTCTAAGAAGGAACGTCTGTTACATAACTTGGACGTGGTCCGTGCCTTGAAGTTTTACTTGCAGGCTACTAAGGATTTCCTTCAATCATCTTCATTATTCATTGTTTATTCTGGAAAGCGTAGGGGTCAGAAAGCTACGGCTACCTCTCTTTCTTTTTTGCTGAGGAGTATCATCCGCCTGGCATATAAGACTGCTGGACAGCAGCCTCCTTAAAGAATTACGGCTCTTTCTACTAGGGCTGTGGCTTCCACATGGGCCTTTAAAAACAATGCTTCTGTTGAACAGATTTGTAAGGCTGCAACTTGGTTGTCCCTTCATACTTTTTCAAAATTTTACAAATTTGATACTTTTGCTTCTTCTGAGGCTGTGTTTGGGAGAAAAGTTCTTCAAGCAGTGGTGCCTTCCGTTTAGGTCTCTGTCTTGTCCCTCCCTTTCATCCGTGTCCTGTAGCTTTGGTATTGTATCCCACAAGTAAGGATGAAATCTGTGGACTCGTATCTTGTAGAAGAAAAGGAAATTTATGCTTACCTGATAAATTGATTTCTTCTCCGATACAAGTCCACGGCCCTCCCTGTCATTTTAAGACAGATTATATTTTTATTTACAACTTCAGTCACCTCTGCACCTTTTAGCTTTTCCTTTCTCTTCCTAAAACCTTCGGTCGAATGACTGGGGGTGGAGGGAAGGGAGGAGCTATATAGACAGCTCTGCTGTGGTGCTCTTTGCCACTTCCTGTTAGCAGGAGGATAATATCCCACAAGTAAGGATGAAATCTGTGGACTTGTCGTATCGTAGAAGAAATCAATTTATCAGGTAAGCATAAATTTCCTTTTCCCGTTCCTTGGCCTTCAGTAGTTTAGTACAAGGAGGTAACTGGACTAGTCGTAACAGCTTTAATCTCTCAGATTGCTGCAATTAATCATATTTAGATAATGGAACGGAGGTTAGGATGATTTGTCTCCTCGAATATTAAATACTGGAACAGGGGACAAGGGATCTTCCTGAATGTTAATAGTCCCGGAATTATCTTCCCCAGTGAACTTGTTTTTGCAGACTGTTTGGGAGGATTGTGACAGCAGACACAAGCCCTCTAAGTTGGGGAACAGTTTGGGGTTCCCTAAGGGCTTAGGGAGTTTAGTATCTGATGGAGACTGTTCTTACTATAAGCATTTTGGATGTGAGAGTGATTTTCCATACTCTTCTGGACTGACTCTAGTTATCCTCGGTCCAGTTTATTAGTTCCAGTAGGTACATAACTTCAGTGGTTTACCTTAACCATCAAGAGGGACGGTGGGATTCCTTAGCGCTGTCAGAGGTCTCCAAGATAGTCCAGTGGACGGAAGTCCATTCCTACTGTCTGTCGACATTCCTTCTCCTAGGGGTGAGCTGGGAGACAGACTTCCTGAGCAGGCAGACTTTAGTCTGGGAGTATAGACTCCATTCGGAAGGTTTTCCCAGCCTGATTCTAATTTGGGATCATCCGGAATTGGTTCTTGTGGTATCTCGTCAGTATGTCGAGTCACGAGGTGCGGTCAGGGGCTCCTCAGGAGGTAATGATAACCGCCCTGGTGGTACCTTAGGCTTTCAGTTTGTATGCCTTTTTCCTTCGTTTTACTTTTTTCCTTGGGTTATTGTTTGAGTCAAGCAAAAAAGGGGCTCGGTGATCTTAATTGTACTAGCTGGACCTCGCAGGATTTGGTATGCAGATCTGGTGGACAGGTTATCTCTTCCACCTTATAGGACCCTTTATTTAAAGGTCCTTTCTTTCATTGAGATCTAGCTTCTCCAAAGCTTACTGCTTGGAGATTGAAAACTTAATCGGGCCCAAGCGGATATTTTCGTTTCGGTCATAGAAACCGTATCCCAGACTTGTTATTCTCTGGCTGGAAATGGATACAAGGGCTACTCTTGGTGTAGAGTTTGGGATCCTGGAATTGTGTTCTGCTCCATGACGGTTTGGAGAAGAGTTTGTCGGCGAGTTTCCTTAGGGGTTAAATCTCGGCCTTATAATACATAAATGTCTGGCAGATGTTCCAGATTTATATATTTTTTTTTTATTTTTTTTTTGCCAGGCCTTAGTCAGGTTCAGGCCTGTGTTCAACCCAGTTAATCCTTCATGGAATCTTTATTCGGTTCATAGGGTTCTTCAGGGGGTTCCGATTGAACCTATGCATTCCTAGATATTAAGTTATTATATTTAGGGTTTTCTTTCTTGTTGTTATTCTTACGCTCGTAGAGTGTTAGAACTTTCGACATTTCAGTAAGAGTCTACTTATCTTATTCTCCGTTTAGATAAGGTAGCTTTTAACTTACTAAATTAGGGTTTCTTCCTAAGGTTGTTTCTGATTGGAACATTAATCAGGAGATGGTTGTTCCTCCTTTGTGTCCTAATCCCTCTTCTCAGCAGGAAAGACTTCTGCAATATTTGGACGCAGTCCGTGTTTTAAAGTTTTGCTTACAGGCGACTAAGGACTCGTCAGTCTTCATCTTTGTTTGTGGTTTTCTAAGGAAAGAGGGACAGATAGCTACGGCTACTTCTCTTCTTTTGGTTGAAGAGTATCGTACGTTTTGCTTATGAGACTGCCAGACAGCAACCTCCCGAGAGAGTTGCAGCTTTTTCCGCGAGGGCTGTTGCTTCCTCATGGGCATTCAAAAATGAGGTTCTGTGGAACAGATTTGCAAGGCTGCAACTTGGTCCTCTCTTCACACTTTTTCAAGGTTATACAAATTTGACACTTTTGCCTCGGCTGAGGCAGTTTTTGGGAGAAAGGTCTTCAAGCAGTGGTGCCTTCCGTTTAGGTTCCCTGTCTTGTCCCTCCCATATCATATGTACTCTAGCTTGGGTATTGGATCCTATTAGTAATTAAGATGATCCATGGACTCATCATGTCTTAAAAAAGAAAAGAAAATGTATTCTTACCTGATAAATTTATTTATTTTTTGACACGATGAGTCCATGGCCCGCTCTGTTCTTGTAGACAGGTTGTTGGTTTTTATGAACTTCAGACACCTCTGCACCTTGGCTTTTCCTTTCTCTTCCTAACTTCGGTCGAATGACTGGAGTGGGAGTGGAGGAGCTATATATACAGCTCTCCTGTGGTGCTCTTTGCCTCCTCCTGCTGACCAGGAGGTGAATATCCCATTAGTAATTAAGATGATCCGTGGACTCATCGTGTCAAAAAAGAAATAAATTTATCAGGTAAGAATACATTTTCTTTTTTGCGCTTAAGACAGCGCTATAACAAGATCAGGAGTTGTGTAGAGAGGCTGTCTGATGCCTCAGCTGAGTCAGGCTGAGGTGTAGAGGGGATTTAAAAGTATGAAATTCCTCGTACGTATTCAGTCATTTCTGGCCTCATATAAAGTAAACAAGTTACTTTAACATTTAAAGAGACCGTAATGTTTGTTATATTAACAAAAGATTACGTCTTTAATTATTCTGCCATATGCAAGTCAGATTGATTCACCTCATATTAAGTGAAGAAGTTTCTCTTGAATATTTAAAGAGACTGTAACGTTTGTTATATTAACAAAATATTAAGTCTTATTTAATTATTCTGCCATATGTGAGTCAGATTAATAAGGAGGTGTACTTAAAACTTATAAAATTTTATAACACACATGCAGTGCCCTGAGGTTTCTCCCAAACTCCACCTGGAGTTTCTGCGCAAGACATTGCTTCATTAAATGTCATAGCGATCTCTATGCACAATTAAGTAACATTTATTTTAAGTACAGTTTTAATAAAATAAACAGTCTGGAATGTATTGGGTCAATGATGACCAGATGACACCTCAGCAAGATTAAGCTGAGGTATAGATAGGTTCTGTAATGTTTGTGTGCTAAGTTAACTTTTTTCTGCACACAAAGATGAAAACTTACCTTTTAAAAATTAAAGCGACAGTAACGTTTTTTATGTGTCAATATTTGTTAAAGAATTCCAGCTGTTTATTTGTGTAATTCATCCTTTGTGACTCAGGATGGACCACGGGGCCATTCTTAGGGTCTCTTGTCCTAGGCTTGGAGACCATTGGGGTACTACCAATCCTCTTCCATTTTTTATTTCTTTAGAGAGCTTTACCTGATAAAGATAGAAAACCTACCTTTTTCTAATGCACATACTGCATAGGAGCCTAGTGACAAGGGTCAAAATATGCCACAAATTCTCCTAAGGTGATCCTAAAATTTTATGGCCCTCATGCAGTGCCCTGTGTTTCCTCTCTCACTCCACTTGGAGTACCTTGTATTATTGTATGATCTGTTTTTTTTCATGTAATTGGCAAGAGTCCATGAGCTAGTGACATATGGGATATACAATCCTACCAGGAGGGGCAAAGTTTCCCAAACCTCAAAATGCCTATAAATACACCCCTCACCACACCCACAATTCAGTTTTACAAACTTTGCCTCCTATGGAGGTGGTGAAGTAAGTTTGTGCTAAGATTTCTACGTTGATATGAACTTCTCAGCATTGTTGAAGCCCGATTCCTCTCAGAGTACAGCGAATGTCAGAGGGACGTGAAGGGAGTATCACCTATTGAATACGATGATTTCCCTAACGGGGGTCTTTTTCATGGGTTCTCTGTTATCGGTCGTAGAGATTCATCTCCTACCTCCCTTTTCAGATCGACGATATACTCTCAAATTTACCATTACCTCTACTGAAGAACTGTTTTAGTACTGGTTTGGCTATCTGCTATATGTGGATGGGTGTCTTTTGGTAAGTATGTTTTCATTTACTTAAGACACTCTCAGCTATGGTTTGGCACTTTGCAAATTATATAAAGTTCTAAATATATGTATTGTACTTATATTTGCCATGAGTCAGGTTCATGTATTTCCTTCTGCAGACTGTCTGTTTCATATTTGGGAATATAAACACTTTAAGAAATTTGTTTCTTACCTGGGGTTTAGTCTTTTTCAATTTGACTTCTTTTGCATTTGGGGGGTATTAGGCCCGCGGGTGCGTCAAATGTTAGACTTTATTGCGTCATTTTTGGCGCGGGAAATTACGTTTTTGACGCAACTTCGTCATTTCCGGCGTCATACGTGACGTTGAGACCTTTCACACGGCGGCGTCATTAGTGACGCAAGTGTGTCATTTCCGGTCATTTTCGGCGCCAAAAAAGTTTACGTTACGTTGTGCGTCATACTTGCCGCCAATTTTTCTTCATTATTTCTATACCCCATTGTTGTTTGCCTCCTGCTTTCTTTTCTATCAAGAGGCCTATGCTTTTGCATTTTTTCCCATTCCTGAAACGGTCATTTAAGGAAATAGATAATTTTGCTTTATATGTTGTTTTTTCTCTTACATTGAGCAAGATGTCCCAATCTGATCCTGTCTCTGAAGTTTCTGCTGGAACATTGCTGCCTGACATCGGTTCTACAAAGTTAAGTGCATTTGTTGTAAAATTGTAGAAATTATTCCACCGAATGTCATTTGTAATAGTTGTCATGATAAACTTTTACATGCAGATAGTGTTTCCATCAGTAATAGTACTTTGCCAGTTGCTGTTCCTTCAACTTCTAATGTGCATGATATACCTGTAAATTTTAAAGAATTTGTTTCTGAATCTATTATGAAGGCTTTGTCTGCATTTCCACCTTCTAATAAACGTAAAAGGTCTTTTAAAACTTCTCATTTAGCTGAGGAAATTTCAAATGACCAACAACATAATAATTCATCCTCTTCTGATGAGGATCTATCTGAAACAGAAGATCCTTCCTCAGATATTGACACTGACAAATCTACTTATTTATTTAAAATAGAGTATATACGTTCTTTATTAAAAGAAGTGTTAATTACTTTGGATATTGAGGTAACCAGTCCTATTGACGTTCAGTCTAATAAACGTTTAAATGCTGTTTTTAAACCTCCTGTGGTTTCTCCAGGTGTTTTTCCCATTCCTGAGGCTATTTCTGATATGATTTCTAGGGAATGGAATAAGCCAGGTACTTCCTTTATTCCTTCTTCAAAGTTTAAGAGATTGTATCCTTTACCAGCAAAATCTATAGAGTTTTGGGAAAAAATCCCCAAAGTTGATGGGGCTATTTCTACTCTTGCTAAACGTACCACTATTCCTATGGAAGATAGCACTTCCTTTAAGGATCCTTTAGATAGGAAGCTTGAATCTTATCTAAGGAAGGCCTATTTATATTCAGGTCATCTTCTCAGACCTGCTATTTCTTTGGGTGATGTTGCGGCTGCATCAACTTTCTGGTTGGAAAATTTAGCGCAACATGAATTGGATTCTGACATATCTAGCATTGTTCGCCTACTGCAACATGCTAATCATTTTATTTGTGATGCCATTTTTGAAATTATCAAAATTGATGTTAGATCCATGTCTTTAGCTGTATTAACTAGAAGAGCTTTGTGGCTTAAATCTTGGAATGCTGATATGACATCTAAATCTAGATTACTATCTCTTTCTTTCCAAGGTAATAATTTATTTGGTTCTCAGTTGGATTCTATTATTTCAACTATCACTGGAGGAAAAGGAGTTTTTTTGCCTCAGGATAAAAAACCTAAGGGTAAATCTAAGGCTTCTAACCGTTTTCGTTCCTTTCGTCAGAATAAGGAACAAAAACTCAATCCTCCTCCCAAGGAATCTGCTTCCAGTTGGAAGCCTTCCTCAAATTGGAATAAATCCAAGCCATTTAGGAAACCAAAGTCTGCCCCTAAGTCTGCATGAAGGTGCGGCCCTCATTCCAGCTCAGCTGGTAGGGGGCAGATTAAGGTTTTTCAAGGATTTTTGGATAAAATCTGTCCAAAACCATTGGATTCAGAGCATTGTCTCTCAAGGGTATCGAATAGGATTCAAAGTAAGACCTCCTGTGAGAAGATTTTTTTCTCACACATTCCTGTAAATCCAGTAAAAGCTCAAGCTTTTCTGAAGTGTGTTTCAGACCTGGAGTCTTCAGGGGTAATCATGCCAGGTCCTCCTCAGGAACAAGGTTTGGGGTTTTATTCAAACCTATTCATTGTACCAAAGAAAGAAAATTTGTTCAGACCAGTTCTGGATCTGAAAATTTTGAATCGTTATTTAAGAGTACCAAGTTTCAAGATGGTGACTATAAGGACTATTCTGCCTTTTGTTCAGCAAGGACATTATATGTCCACAATAGACTTGCAGGATGCATACCTTCATATTCCGATTCATCCAGAACACTATCAGTTTCTGAGATTCTCTTTTCTAGACAAGCATTACCAATTTGTTGCTCTTCCATTTGGCCTAGCAACAGCTCCAAGAATCTTTTCAAAGGTTCTGGGTGCCCTACTATCTGTAATCAGAGAACAGGGTATTGCGGTGTTTCCTTATTTGGACGATATCTTGGTACTAGCTCAGTCTTTACATACTGCAGAATCTCACACGAATCAACTAGTGTTGTTTCTTCGGAAACATGGTTGGAGGATCAATTTACCAAAAAGTTTCTTGATTCCTCAGACAAGGGTCACCTTTTTACGCTTCCAGATAGATTCAGTGTCCATGACTCTGTCTCTAACAGACAAGAGACGTTTAAGATTGTTCGCAGCATGTCGGCTCCTTCAGTCTCAGTCATTCCCTTCAGTGGCTATGTGCATGGAAGTTTTAGGTCTCATGACTGCAGCATCGGACAAAATCCCCTTTGCTCGTTTTCACATGAGACCTCTACAGCTTTGTATGCTGAATCAATGGTGCAGGGATTATACAAAGATATCACAATTAATATCCTTGAATCCCAATGTACGACACTCTCTGACATGGTGGATAGATCACCATCGTTTGGTTCAAGGGGCTTCTTTTGTTCGCCCAACCTGGACTGTGATCAAAACAAATGCGAGTCTTTCAGGTTGGGGAGCTGTTTGGGGGTCTCTGACAGCACAAGGGGTTTGGAAATCTCAAGAGGCGAGATTACCAATAAATATTTTAGAACTCCGTGCAATTTTCAGGGCTCTTCAGTTCTGGCCTCTACTAAATAGAGAACCGTTCATTTGTTTTCAGACAGACAATATCACAACTGTGGCTTATGTCAATCATCAGGGTGGGACTCACAGTCCCCAAGCTATGAAAGAAGTATCTCAGATACTTGCTTGGGCAGAATCCAGCTCCTGTCTAATCTCTGCGGTGCATATCCCAGGTGTAGACAATTGGGAGGCGGATTATCTCAGCCGCCAGACTTTACATGCAGGGGAGTTGTCTCTCCATCCAGATGTGTTTTTTCAGATTGTTCAGATGTGGGGGCTTCCAGAGATAGATCTCATGGCCTCTCATCTAAACAAGAAACTTCCCAGATACCTGTCCAGGTCCAGGGATGTTCAGGCGGAAGCAGTGGATGAGCTGACACTTCCTTGGTGTTATCAACCTGCTTACATCTTCCCGCCTCTAGTTCTCCTTCCAAGAGTGATTTCCAAAATCATTATGGAACAGTCTTTTGTGTTGCTGGTGGCTCCAGCATGGCCACACAGGTTTTGGTATGCGGATCTGGTTCGGATGTCCAGTTGCCCGCCTTGGCCACTTCCGTTACGCCCGGACCTACTATCTCAAGGTCCGTTTTTCCATCAGGATCTCAAATCATTAAATTTGAAACTATGGAAATTGAACGCTTAGTTCTAAGTCATAGAGGTTTCTCTGATTTAGTGATTAATACTATGTTACAAGCTCGTAAATCTGTCTCTAGAAAGATTTATTATAGAGTTTGGAAGACTTAAATTTCATGGTGTTCTTCTCATAATTTCTCCTGGCATTCTTTTAGAATTCCTAGAATTTTGCAGTTTCTTCAGGATGGTTTGGATAAGGGTTTGTTTGCAAGTTCATTGAAAGGACAAATCTCCGCTCTTTCTGTTTTATTTCACAGAAAAATTGCTATACTTCCTGATATACACTGTTTTGTACAGGCTTTAGATCGTATTAAGCCTGTCATTAAGTCAATTTCTCCTCCTTGGAGTCTTAATTTGGTTCTGAGGGCTTTACAGGCTCCTCCATTTGAACCTATGCATTCTTTGGACATTAAACTACTTTCTTGGAAAGTGTTGTTCCTTTTGGCTATCTCTTCTGCTAGAAGAGTTTCTGAGCTATCTGCTCTTTCTTGTGAGTCTCCTTTTCTGATTTTTCATCAGGATAAGGCAGTTTTGCGGACTTCTTTTCAATTTTTACCTAAGGTTGTGAATTCTAACAACATTAGTAGAGAAATTGTTTTCCCTTCTTTATGTCCTAATCCTAAGAATTCTTTGGAGAGATGCTTACATTCTTTGGATGTGGTAAGAGCTTTGAAATATTATGTGGAAGCTACTAAAAATTTCAGGAATACTTCTAGTCTATTTGTTTTATTTTCTGGTCCTAGGAAAGGTCAGACAGCTTCTGCTATTTCCTTGGCTTCTTGGTTGAAACTTTTGATTCATAAAGCTTATTTGGAGTCGGGTCAAACCCCGCCTCAGAGAATTACAGCTCATTCTACTAGATCAGTCTCTACTTCATGGGCTTTTAAGAATGAAGCTTCAGTTGATCAGATTTGCAAAGCAGCCACTTGGTCCTGCATACATTTACTAAATTCTACCATTTTGATGTATTTGCTTCTTCGGAAGCAGTTTTTGGTAGAAAAGTTCTTCAGGCAGCTATTTCAGTTTGATTCTTCTGCTTTTTGATTTAAGTTTTTTTCTTTCAAAAGTGAAAATAACTTATTTTTGGGTTGTGGATTTTTTTCTCAGCGGAATATGGCTGTTTTTTGTTTTATTCCCTCCCTCTCTAGTGACTCTTGAGTGGAAGACTCCACATCTTGGGTATTGATATCCCATAAGTCACTAGCTCATGGACTCTTGCCAATTAAATGAAAGAAAACATAATTTATGTAAGAACTTACCTGATAAATTAATTTCTTTCATATTGGCAAGAGTCCATGAGGCCCACCCTTTTTATGGTGGTTATGATTTTTTGTATAAAGCACAATTATTTCCAAATTTCCTTTGTTGATGCTTTCTACTCCTTTCTTTATCACCACACTGCTTGGCTATTCGTTAAACTGAATTGTGGGTGTGGTGAGGGGTGTATTTATTGGCATTTTGAGGTTTGGGAAATTTTGCCCCTCCTGGCAGGATTGTATATCCCATATGTCACTAGCTCATGGACTCTTGCTAATATGAAAGAAATGAATTTATCAGGTAAGTTCTTACATAAATTATGTTTCTTTCCATTTTCTAGGGAAAAAGTGCAAGAGGTCATATTTATTCTGAATCATGTTATTGATTCAGTTGTAGCTTTCATGAATATTTCTTCCCTGTGAGGAAGATACTTCGGTAGTATCGCATAAGGAATTTTCAGTCTCTGATGAGGTAATTCCTTTATCTGATAGATTTATTTTCCTTCATTTTTAGGTCAATACCTCCATTGGAGAGATTGTCTACTTAGAGGGATTTTAGATTCTCTGGGTGTCCCCGACACCAGTAGGCTATATTAATATTGTGATGTGCCCTTCATGGTGGAAGTATTTTCTGTTCCAGATAGGGCTATAGAGGTATCCCCTTTGTCTCCTTAATTTAGAAGATACTCAGGGGGATTAAGAATTTACACGCTAACCAAGGGTGCTTGTGTCCTTTCAATACATTAATAAAGAAGCATATCTTTAGAGATGCTATTCGCAGAAGGATAGTAGTTCCTTAAGGAACCCTATGGTTAAAAGTCAGAGGGTTTACGTTGTCAACCTAAGGTCTGTATGACTATTGTTTTCGGGGCGGCGGCTTCCTGGTTTGATGCTTTGTCTGTTCTATTGGACTGACACCCCTCTCGCAGAGATAGGAGAAGGGTTTTTAAGTTAGTAGACTCCTTTATATTCAGAAAAATATAAAGGATGTATGAAATTATTTTGTTCTTTTCGAGATTTCTAGTAAAATCCTTCCACTCTTTTTCCCCAAGTAGAAACAGTTTAAGCCTTTCTACAGACCCTATCTGGCTCAGAATAGGGGATAATAGTTTAAAAAAGGCCTGCTGTTGTATCTAAGACAGCATAAGATGCGTGTACCTGATCCGTAAGGAGGCAGGTTCTCCTTTTTTTTCCATCAGGTTTGGTTCATGATCCCTGGGTGGTGTGCATTGAGTCCCAGGGATACAAATTAGAGTTCCTGCTTCAAGATTATTAGCAGAGGTGTCCTATCTGGACAACATCCTAACCCAGGGCTATTCTTACAACTAGTAAGATTCCACTATAATAGACTCCTTGTCCATGAAGATTTTTCTGACAGAAGTCAGGAAATCAAAGATTATCGATACTTGTCTAGTCCTTCGGTTCACTTCTCAGCCGTCAGTGGCTCAATGCATAGAGTTAATCGGTCTGATGGTGGCGGCAATGGACATCATTCAGTTTGCTCGCTTCTATCTCAGACCTCTGCAGTTAAGCATGCTCAGGCATTGGAACGGGGATTATGCAGACTTGTCTTCTCGAATAATTCTGGAGAGGAGACAAGGGACTCTCTTCATTGGTGGTTGTCTCTGGATCATCTCTCCCAGGGAACCTGCTTTCACAGACCATCCTGGGTGATTGTGACAACAAACACCAGCCTTCTAGGGTGGGGAGCAGTCTAGGGCTCCCTAAAGGCTCAGGGAGTTTGGACTCAGTCAGAGTCAGTTCTTCCTATAAACATTCTAGAACTGAGAGCAAGCTTCAATGCTGTACGGGCCTGGCCCCTGCTAGCTTCACTACGATTTATCAGGTTCCAGTCGGACAACATAACTTCAGTGGCTTACATCAATCATCAGGGCGGAACGAGGAGTTCCTTAGCGATGAAAGAGGTAACCAAAATTATCCAGTGGGCAGAGGCCCACTCTTGTTGTCTATCGACGACCCATATCCCAGGGGTGGACAACTGGGCCTTTCATCCGGGGGAGGAACTCCATCCGGAAGTGTTCAATTGGGATCTAGCCGGAATTGGTTCTCGTGGCATCCCGACAGAATGCCAAGCTACCGGGATATGGGTCGAGGTCCAGGGATCCCCAGGCGGAACTGATAGATGCTCTGGTGGTTTTTTCAGTCTAGCATACCTTTTTTTTTTTCTCTTTTTCCTCAGGAGATTGCTCGGATCAAACAGGAGAGGGCTTTCGGTGATCCTTATAACACCGGCCTGGCCTCGCAGGACTTGGTATGTGGATCTGGTGGAGATGGTATCTCTGCCTCCTTGGAGTCTCCTGTTGAGAAAGGACCTTCTGATTCAGGAGCCCTTCCTTCACCCAAATCTAGTTTCTCTGAAGCTAACTGCTTAGAGATTGAGATTGCTTAATTTTATCCAAGCGGCGTTTTTCTGATCGGTCATAGAGACCGTGATTCAGGCTCGTAAGCCTGTAACAAGAAGGATTTACCATAAGATTTGGCGTAAATATCTCTATTGGTGTGAATCCAAGGGCTACTCTTGGAGTAGAGTTAGGATTCCTAGACATTTGTCCTTTCTCCAAGAGGGTTTGGAGAAGGGTTTATCGGCGAGTTCTCTAATGGGTCAAATATCTACCTTATTTATTGTGTTACACAAACGTCTGGCGGATGTCCCAGATGTACAATCTTTTTGTCAGGCCTTGATCAGGATTGGGCCTGTGTTCAAACCAGTTACTCCTCCATGGAGTCTTAATTTAGTTCTCAAAGTTCTTCAAGGGGCTCTGTTTGAGCCTATGCATTCCTTAGATATAGGGATGCACCGAAATTTCGGCAACCAAAATTTTCGGCCGAAAATGGGCCTATCCCATTTCGGCCAAAAATTGTTTCTTCTATGTAAAATTAAATTAACCCCTATGCCCCACAAAATCATCCCCTGGCAGACTGATTTTTATCCCCCAAAGTGTCCTCCCCTGTGCCTTACCGACCGCTATAAGCAGTTACAAGCTGATCCTAATATTTTGCCTCGGCTGAGGCCGCTTTTGGGAGAAAGGTTCTTCAAGCAGTGGTACCTTCCGTTTAGGTTCCCTGTCTTGTCCCTCCCGTATCATCTGTGTACTCTAGCTTGGGTATTGAATCCCATTAATAATTAAGATGATCAGTGGACTCATCGTGTCTTAAAAAAGAAAAGAACATTTATGCTTACCTGATAAATTTATTTCTTTTTTGACGCAATGAGTCCACGGCCCGCCCTGTTTCTTTTAGACAGGTTGTGGGTTATGTAAACTTCAGACACCTCTGCAGCTCGGTTTTTCTTTTCTCTTCCTAACTTCGGTCGAATGACTGGAGTGGGAGGGAAGGGAGGAGCTATTTAACAGCTCTGCTGTGGTGCTCTTTGCCTCCTCCTGCTGACCAGGAGGTGAATATCCCATCAGTAATTAAAATGATTTATCAGGTAAGCATACATTTTCTTATTACATTTTTCGCATAACCAATATAGTTATAATAATACACGTTTTACCTCTGTAATTCCCTTGTATCTATTCCTCTTCAAACGGCTACCTTATTTCAGTTCTTTTAACAGACTTGCATTTTAGCCAATCAGTGCTGATTCCTAGGTAACTTCACAAGCATGAGCTCAATGTTATCTATATGACACACATGAGCTTATGCCCTTAGTGGTGAAAAACTATCAAAATGCATTGAAAGCAAATTGGTCATAAAAGTAAATTGGAAAGTTGTTTAAAATTGCATGCCCTACTTGAATCATGAAAGTTTATTTTGGACTTGACTGTCCCTTTAAGTGTGTGAAGATGCCTAAAATGTAAGGTTTTCAAAAGTTTGGGTAACAAGGTAATTTTGTGTTGTTTTTTTTTTTTTTCCAATGATGTTTAGACCATAAATGACACTATTAAACAGTACTGTGGAGCTGGTGAAGACATACGTAAGGCTTCTCGCTTTCGAATTATAATATCCACTTGCAGCAGTGCAGGCATGTTTTATCAGATAGGTCTCCGGTAAGTTATAAATATTGATCCAGCATTCTGTGTTTTAAAAGCCTATGATTTTCATTTTGGAAATATACCAATGGGTTATTCTCTTGTAAATTATAAATATAAATCGATTTGTGTTCGAATATGATCCAGTAACCTACAGTATGTATTGTAGTTAGCCATCCCGTTTGAAACTAATTTTGTATATGTGCATAATTTATATATCTGCAATTAAACATTAGATGTAAAACCCCCTTCAATTATTATTTTGTTAGCAAAATGTACTGTCCGGTAGCCTACCTTTTTAACAAAAAAAAAAAAGAACTCGGATTGCGAATTCATTCATTCGCCGATTTTTATCAATCCCTATACAACTTACCAAAATCTCTAGACCCATCCAGAACACACAAAATAAAAACGTTCCTAGACTCTTGTAATTTACCCAAACTTGATAAAACTAGTTTAGATGCTCTAAAATCCCCAATTACAGCTCAGGAAGTAGCTACAGTCATAAAGCAACTCAAAAGTAATAAGGCCCCGGGTCCCGATGGCTACTCAGGAAGTTTTTATAAAAAAAATTTCAACTGATCTTACCCCTCATTTAGTCGAATCATTCAACTACATAATGGGAGGGGGGACTATCCCACCTGAACTATTAGCGGCTAGGATATGCGTAGTACCTAAGCCGGGCAAGGATAAGTTTCATTGTAAAAATTACAGACCAATATCGCTTATTAATACGGATCTCAAACTTCTCACTAAAATATTAGCCAATAGGTTAAATCCCCATTTACCTAAATTAATTTCAAATGATCAAGTGGGATTTGTACTGGGAAGGGAAGCACCTGATGATATCCGAAGGGTAATTGATTTGATTGACTTTGCCACAGGCGAGGGAATGCCTTTCTTTGGATGCAGAGAAGGCATTCGACAGAATTCACTGGGACTATATGTTTGAATCCCTCTCCCACTTTGGAATTTCAGGATCATTTACAAAAGCTATATGGGCCATCTATACTGATCCGTATGCATTCCTTAGAATTGCAGGTTATCAATCTAGGAGAATTAATATCCACAACGGCACAAGGCAAGGGTGCCCATTGTCACCCTTGTTATTTGCTATATGCATAGAACCCCTAGCCGCTAGTATTAGAAATAACAAAGATATTGCTGGTATAAGGGTGGGTAAGTCTGTCCACAAACTGTCCTTATTCGCAGACGATATCATATTAACAATTAGCAAACCCCTATTGTCACTGCCGATCCTATACGACCTCCTAATACAATTTGGCGCCTTATCTGGCTATAAGATAAATGACAAATGTCAAGCGATTGAGGTACATCTTCCTAACCATACGAAAAAGTTATTAGAAATAAATTTTAATTTCAAGTGGTCCACCCAAGCTATCAAATATCTTGGAGTCTTTATCCCATATAGCCTAAGAGATTTGTACAAGCTTAACTACTCTCCCCTCTATAAATCCCTACTCAAAGAAATGAAAACCTGGAGCTCTTATAAGATCTCATTCTATGGAAAAATGGTGGTCAGTAAAATGGTAATTCTTCCAAGGCTTTTATACTTGTTTAGATCACTCCCCATTAATGTTCACTCAAGAGACATTGGATTTTATATGGTCTAATAAAAAGGCTCGGATAAATAAACATACCCTTATAAAACATAAAGAGGAAGGAGGGTTAGGAATACCGGACTTCCAAGCTTAATACAATTTAGCTAGACTGGCGCAAACAGCGCAACTATTTAATCCTAAAACCAATTTAGCCTGGGTCCACTTAGAAAGTGAAATGTTAAACCTTAATCCGATATTTCAAATGTTCTGGACACATAAAAAAGACAGACCTAGCTTTTGGATGAAATATGTATCACTGTCACATACCTTAGGTATGTGGGATAGCAACCAAACAAAATTTTACCTGATCCCTGAAAATTCACTTCTGACACCTCTAGTGGTATTCTCAAATAAGTACAGAAGCCAAACCAGCAAAATTTGGGCTAATAAGGGCCTATACAGGATAGCGGATACACTGCGAGGCACAGAAGTCCTCTCATTTACACAGTATAATGACCTCATGTCCTCTACACCACAATCCTGGTTTCATTATTTCCAGCTCAAGTCCAGAGTAGAAGTAGTATATAGACCCGGAAAACTACACACTACCACGCTATTTGAGAAACTATGTAGTCACGACACGAGAGTTAAAGGAGCAATTTCTGGCTTATATAGATTCTTATGTACGAAGGGGCCACCAGTTAAATTAAATTTTATTAAAAAGTGGGAGGCAGAAACCAACCTCTCTATAGATATCAAGGAATGGGCTCACATAATTCAAAACGGTTTAGCTTGTTCCATTAGTGCAAACCCGAAAGAAAACTATATCAAGGTGTTATATAGATGGTACTTACATCCAAGTAGAATTAAATATCCTAATGCAACCACAAATACTAATACAACTCAATGCTATAGAGGCTGTCAGGTTGAAGGCACCTACGTCCACATGTGGTGGGAGTGCCCAAAGAGTGCGATAGTATGGGCATCTACTTCTAAGTTACTAAGTGAAATATTTAACAAACAAATTATACTAACTATGGAGCAAGCCCTCCTACACTTTCCTGTACTGGGGATGTCAAAATACTCCTCAAAACTAGTGGGTATCATATGCACGGCAGTAAGAACAATCATAGCAAAGTATTGGAAGACTTCAATACCCCATTATAATGTTATACTCAATAAAATCAAATTCTACTATCAAATGGCAAACATTGCATCCTCACTACTAGACAACAGAAACAAGTTTCTGAGGATCTGGGAGAACTGGATCGTGTGGGAAGACACAGTTAGAATGCAATCTAGACGAAGCATTAGAAACCAGGAGAGTTAAAATATGGTTAAAATATGGTTAAAATATTAAACAGACCTTACAAGTGTTCATCAGAACTTTTTCCTCTTTCTCCTCTCTCTCTCTCTTCTCTCTCTCTCTTTCTACCTTTGGACTCCCTTGTCCTATCTCTAGGATTGTGATTGTTAAAACTGGAAAATACAGGAGGTAACCACTGCTTTAAGCTGTTGGACAATATCGGTTAATTTTCTCTGTTAAGACTTGATCCTTTTGTTACTATGATTATTACTGATATATTATCTGTACTATTGTGGAAACCTTTAATAAAAAATATTTCAATAAAAAAAAAAAACTTGGACCTTGATGAGGCTGTTTAGGATCAGATAAAAAATACTTGCTGGACTTACGTTGGGCGGAGCTACAGTGTGGAGGTATCTGGAAAGAGCTTCGTGCATAATTCTATATGAAACGTATATTTTGAGTTTCACACTGGCTCCCAAACTCTTCCTTGGCTATCTTTGTTTAGCCTGGAGGCATCGCATACTACGGATGCTGTGGTTTGAGAGGCACAACAACTTTTAACCTCACCACTGGAAAAGCTGCAAACGCCGATCGCCATTTTGTTTACCCTCGTGGAGATTGTGATCCTCCCCGGCTTGTTGCCTGCCCACCCCTGCTCTTACCAGACCGTGAGTCGCAGCTCTATAAGGACACAACACATTAACTGCTGAACCCTGTGTCATCCTTGAAAGATCAAGCATTTTGCCATGCAATCGGAACTCACCGGGCTTCTGAGAGTGCTCCGGAGGGTCGGGGCTCCGCTCCGGAGCTGGCCTCTACAAATCAACGTGCGACACAGCTAAGATTGGTGTTCAGGAGACTGGGGCTGTATGCTGGAGACCTGTGCATCGGAGGCATAACCATATTTGCAGCAGTGGATATTTCTGGCTCACAGAGACTGGGAAGGTAAATAACGGCAGAATATAGAGTGCCCAGTGTTTTACCACCTTAAGAGGCTTGCTCATATTTACCCACAACTGCGTTAAAGGCAAGGTAAAGTTCGCTACGTTTTAAAACATGTTTACTTTTCTCCTACATTGGTGTGTCCGGTCCATGGCTTCATCCTTACTTGTGGGAATATTCTCTTCCCCAACAGGAAATGGCAAAGAGAGCACAGTAAAAGCTGCCCATATAGCTCCCCCTCTGGCTCCGCCCCCCAGTCATTCTCTTTGCCGCTCTGAACAAGTAGCATCACCACGGGGATGGTAAAGAGTATGTGGTGTTAGTTGTAGTTTTTTATTTCTTCTATCAAGAGTTTGTTATTTTAAAATAGTGCCGGTTTGTACTATTTACTCTACAACAGAAAGTGATGAAGAGTTCTGTTTAAAGAGGAGTATGATTTTAGCAGCAGTAACTAAAATCCATTGCTGTTCCCACGCAGGACTGTTGAAACCAGAGAACTTCAGTTGGGGGGAACAGTTTGCAGACTTTTCTGCTCAAGGTATGACTAGTCTCTTTTCTAACAAGACATAGTAATGCTAGAAGACTGTCGTTTTCCCTTTTGGGATCGGTAAGCCATTTTTCTTAGACTCATAACAGAATGAAGGCTTATTAATAGGCTATATACTGGTTGACAGTATTGTGGGCTAAATTGATTGATTTATACAATATTTATATGACTTTTGGAGTGTTTTGGAACTTGAAAACACTTTGGGAACGTTTTTTATTCGCCTGGCAGTCGTTTAGACACCTAATCTAGTCAGGAAGGGCCCTTCACTCTGGTATGCAGAGGGAGGAGGCCTCATTTTCGCTCCTTAATTGCGCAGTTACTTCTGGAAGCAGTGCATGCAGCTTCATGTGAGAGGGTACTGTGGCCATAAAAAACGATTCTAGAAGGCTTATTTCTGTGGTGAATAACCCCCAAGGAAAGGTAAAGCCGTAGCAAAGGCTGTGGCAGGGACTGTAGTGGGTTTAAACTGGTAAATTGAACAAATAGCTCCGGTTTGCTCATTTAAGGGGTTACAAACTTGAAATTTGGTGTGTAATACTTTCAAAGCATTAAGACACTAGGGTGCAAATTTAGTAAGGATCGGATATTTCCTTCATAGTTTTTCACACATTCAGAAATAAAGTGTGCTCTGTTTAACATTTAAAGAGACAGTAACGGTTTTGTTTAAAAACGGTTTTATTGTATTGATAGCCTGTATAAATCTGTCTAACATGTCGGTACCTTCAGATAGAACATGTTCTGTATGTATGGAGGCCAAGGTGGTTCCCCCTTTAAATGTATGTGAAAATTGTGCCATGGCGTCCAAACAAAGTAAGGACAGTACTGTCACATTTAATAAGGTTGCCCAAGATGATTCTTCAAATGAAGGTAGTGGGGATAGTTCATCATCCTCTCCTTCTGTTATGTTAGTTATGCCCGCGCAGGCGACACCTAGTACATCAATGCAGGCGACACCTAGTACATCAATGCTTGTTACTATGCAACAATTAACGGCAGTAATGTATAATTCTATAGCTAATCTTTTATCCAAACTGCCAGCATTTCCAAGAAAGCGTGATTGCTCAGTTTTAAATACAGAGGATGAGCAAGTGTGCGCTGACGATAATTTATCTGTTATACCCTCACACCAGTCAGAATTGGCAGTGAGGGAGGGTCTGTCGGAGGGAGAAATTTCTGATTCAGGAAAAGTTTCTCAACAGGCAGAACCTGATATTGTGACGTTTAAATTTAGGTTAGAACATCTCCGCGCCCTGCTTAAGGTGGTGCGAACTACTCTGGACGATTGTGACTCTTTGGTGATTCCAGAGAAATTGTGCAAAATGGACAAATTCCTTGAGGTCCCTGTGCACGCTGATGCCTTTCCGATACCCAAAAGGGTGGCAGACATAGTGACTAAGGAGTGGGAGAAGCCAGGTATACCTTTTGTCCCACCTCCTATATTTAAGAAAATGTTCCCCATTGTCGACCCCAGGAGGGACGCATGGCAAACAGTTCCTAAGGTTGAGGGGGCAGTTTCTACGTTGGCCAAACGCACGACTTTTCCCATTGAGGACAGTTGTGCTTTCAAAGATTCTATGGAGAAAAAATTGGAAGGATTGCTTAAAAAGATATTTGTTCAGCAAGGTTTCCTTCTCCAACCAATTTCGTGCATTATTCCTGTCACAACGGCGGCGTCTTTTTTGGTTCGAAGAACTAGAAAATTCGCTCAATAAGGAGACTCCATATGAGGAAGTCATGGACAGAATTTGCGCATTGGCTAATTCCTTTATTTTAGATGCCGCTTTGCTTAATATTCCTTTCAAAGGTAAGACCCTTTTTGGGCCAGAATTGAAGGAGATTATTTCAGACATCACTGGGTGAAAGGGCCATGCCCTCCCACAGGATAGGCCTTTCAAGGCTAAGAACAAATCTAATTTTCGTTCCTTTCGCAACTCCAGGAACGGACCGTCTCCTAACTCTGCAGCCTCTAGACAAGAGGGTAACGCTTCCCAGGCTAAGCCAGCATGGAGACCAATGCAAGGCTGGAACAAGGGTAAACAGGCCAAGAAGCCTGCTGCTGCTACCAAGACAGCATGAAGGAGTAGCCCCCGATCCGGGACCGGATCTAGTAGGGGGCAGACTTTCTCTCTTTGCTCAGGCTTGGGCAAGAGATGTTCAGGATCCCTGGGCACTAGAAATAGTCTCTCAGGGTTATCTTCTAGAGTTCAAGGAACTTCCTCCAAGGGGAAGGTTCCACATGTCTCGCTTATCTTCAGACCAGATTAAGAGACAGGCATTCTTACATTGCGTAGGAGATCTATTAAAGATGGGAGTGATACACCCAGTTCCAACAGTGGAACAAGATCAGGGGTTTTACTCAAACCTGTTTGTAGTTCCCAAAAAAGAGGGAACTTTCAGACCAATTCTGGATTTAAAAATTCTAAACAAATTCCTCAGAGTTCCATCGTTCAAAATGGAAACCATTCGAACAATTTATCAACTATCCAGGAGGGTCAATACATGACTACCGTGGACTTAAAGGATGTGTACCTACATATTCCTATCCACAAAGATCATCATCAGTTCCTAAGGTTCGCCTTTCTGGACAAACATTTCCAGTTCGTGGCTCTTCCGTTCGGTTTAGCCACTGCTCCCAGAATTTTCACAAAGGTGCTAGGGTCCCTTCTAGCGGTTCTAAGACCGAGGAGCATTGCAGTGGCACCTTACCTAGACGACATCCTAATCCAAGCGTCGTCCCTTTCCAGATCAAGGGCTCATACAGACATTGTATTAGCTTTTCTCAGGTCTCATGGGTGGAAGGTGAACGTGGAAAAGAGTTCCCTGTCCCCGTCTACAAGGGTTCCCTTTCTGGGAACAATAATAGATTCTGTAGAAATGAAGATTTTTCTGACAGAGGTCAGAAAATTAAAGCTTCTAAATGCTTGTCAAGTTCTTCAATCTATTCCTCAGCCTTCCATAGCTCAGTGCATGGAAGTAATAGGTCTAATGGTTGCAGCAATGGACGTGGTTCCTTTTGCTCGAATTCATCTAAGACCATTGCAACTGTGCATGCTCAAACAGTGGAATGGGGATTTTGCAGACTTGTCTCCCCAGATTCAAGTAGACCAGTTAACCAGAGACTCACTCCGTTGGTGGTTGACTCAGGATCACCTGTCTCAGGGAATGAGTTTCCGCAGACCAGAGTGGGTCATTGTCACGACCAACGCCAATCTATTAGGCTGGGGCGCGGTCTGGGACTCCCTGAAAGCTCAGGGTCTATGGTCTCGGGAAGAGTCTCTTCTCCCGAGTCTCTTCTCAACTAGCGAAGGCCAGATTCATAAGATTTCAGTCGGACAACATGACTGTAGCTTACATCAATCATCAGGGGGGAACAAAGAGTTCCTTGGCGATGAGAGAGGTATCCAAGATCATCAAATGGGCGGAGGATCACTCCTGCCATCTATCTGCAATTCACATCCCAGGAATAGACAACTGGGAAGCGGATTATTTGAGTCGTCAGACTTTCCATCCGGGGGAGTGGGAACTCCACCCGGAGGTCTTTGCCCAGTTAACTCAATTATGGGGCATTCCAGACATGGATCTAATGGCGTCTCGTCAGAACTTCAAGGTTCCTCGCTACGGGTCCAGATCCAGGGATCCCAAGGCGACACTAGTGGATGCATTAGTGGCGTCTTGGTCGTTCAACCTAGCTTATGTGTTTCCACCGTTTCCTCTCCTTCCCAGGCTCGTAGCCAGGATCAAACAGGAGAAGGCCTTGGTGATTCTGATAGCTCCTGCGTGGCCACGCAGGACTTGGTATGCAGACCTGGTGAATATGTCATCGGCTCCACCATGGAAGCTACCTTTGAGACAGGATCTTCTAGTACAAGGTCCATTCGAACATCCAAATCTAGTCTCTCTGCAGCTGACTGCTTGGAAACTGAACGCTTGATTTTATCTAAGCGTGGGTTTTCAGATTCAGTTATAGATACTCTGGTCCAAGCCAGAAAACCTGTGACTAGGAAAATTTACCATAAAATATATCTGTTGGTGTGAATCCAAAGGATTCTCTTGGAGTAAAATTAAAATTCCTAGGATTCTCTCCTTTCTCCAAGAGGGTTTGGATAAAGGGTTGTCAGCGAGCTCTCTAAAAGGACATATATCTGCTCTATCTGTTTTGTTACACAAACGTCTGGCAGCAGTGCCAGATGTACAAGCATTTGTACAGGCCTTAGTCAGAATCAAGCCTGTTTACAGACCCATGACTCCTCCATGGAGTCTAAATTTAGTTCTTTCAGTTCTTCAAGGGGTTCCGTTTGAACCTTTGTTTTCCATAGATATTAAGTTACTATCTTGGAAAGTTCTGTTTTTGGTTGCTATTTCTTCTACTAGAAGAGTTTCTGAATTGTCTGCTTTGCAGTGTGATCCTCCCTATCTGGTATTCCACGCAGATAAGGTTGTTTTGCGTACCAAACCTGGTTTTCTTCCAAAAGTGGTTTCCAACAGTAATATTAACCAGGAAATAGTTGTTCCTTCTCTGTGTCCGAATCCAGTTTCGAAGAAGGAACGTTTGTTACACAATTTAGATGTGGTCCGTGCTTTAAAATTCTACTTAGATGCAACAAAGGATTTCAGACAGACTTCATCTTTTAGGTAACCTGACTTGTTCCCTCCCTTCATCCGTGTCCTAAAGCTTTGGTATTGGTTCCCACAAGTAGGGATGAAGCCGTGGACCGGACACACCAATGTAGGAGAAAACAGAATTTATGCTTACCTGATAAATTTCTTTCTCCTACGGTGTGTCCGGTCCACGGCCCACCCTGGTTTTTTAGTCAGGTTTCAAATTTTTTCTTTCTATACACTACAGTCACCACGGCACACTATGGTTTCTCCTTTTTCTCCTAACCGTCGGTCGAATGACTGGGGGGCGGAGCCAGAGGGGGAGCTATATGGGCAGCTTTTGCTGTGCTCTCTTTGCCATTTCCTGTTGGGGAAGAGAATATTGGTCCGGACACACCGTAGGAGAAAGAAATTTATCAGGTAAGCATAAATACTGTTTTCTATTTAGCACTGCAATGCAGTCGCTAAGTTGTTTAACACAATTGATTTCATGAAAATTATTAAAATATTAAAATATACCGTTTTTTGTAATACTCCTCCCCGCTTCTACTTCCTATTTTCTTGCTCTCTTCATAGAGACCCAACCCACCCGCACTCTACGTCAGCATTTTGCACAGTTGAACAGTGTAGACGTTTTGGGTCGGACGCATGCGCAGTGCGGTCCGATGACGTCTGATATGCTGTGTTCACCACCGCATGGAGAAAGCAGTGATTGGACCCCACAGTGTTAGAGAAGTGTCAATCACTTCTATAGAAAAGTCGGACGGACGAGGAATCGTTGCAGGACACCGATTAAAAAATAAGATTTGCGGGTGAAAAAAATAATACAATAAAAATGATGAATTAAACTTATGCTAATTTGTTCTGTTATTGATAAATTTCTTAACGAGTGCACACAACTTTACGTTGCCTTTAAGCTTCATAATTAAACACCAGACCTTCAGCTTTCACTCAGATGGAACTTACTGTAATGCTGTATAGTAAATCTGGGTAATGTGTGCATAACTGCTTATGCTGCTGCAAGAAACTTTGCCATTTGTTCTGAGAATTCCAACCTTCTTATTTTTATTATTCTTTAAATAGACAACCAATAATAAGAGGAGACAAATTATCCTAACTGAATAATCAACAAAGGACTTTCACGCTTTAATATTTAACCCTAAGCTGCTGCAGTGTACACTCTGAGGATTATGTAACAGCATAGGACTATAACTTACTTTGCAGCTCTGGTGTTGGAGTGCTGACACTCTGATCATTATAACCTCACTTGGATGTTCGCCTGCCTTGCATTATTGCCTTCTGGTGATATACCACACAACCTAACCTCTGGCAGGGCTTGCATCTTACGCCTCTGCTTTTTGTCCCGGTGGTGAATTGGGATGTAACTTTATGTGTCTAGACTGAAACACAGCTATGTATTTGCTATCCACTAGTTGGCGGGCCTAAATTACTTTAAAGACTGTAACAAGAGACTATAGAAGTTCATAGGGCTCAGTGGTAGTGTCTCTCCTCCTTTCCCGCTCTATGGATTGGAGTGGGTCATAACCTCTTTCCTTTTACCGTCGGTGCCCAGTGGTGGCATATTCCCTGAGGAGAGATACACTGCTACCCGCAAAAGTATTGGCCTCTCTCTGTTTGCCTCATCCATCTATATGGACAAATTTTTGACTGCTCCTAAAATGTCTTGTTGAGAAATAAATCTCAACAAGAAAAAAAACATAGACAACCCCCATAGACAACCCCCAGACTCACAGCAGCATGTCTCTCCTACAAAACCTGCTTCTATCCAGGAGACTGAGGGAGAGCAGCATTTAAATTCTCTGTTATTGTCCAAACTAGATATCCTGAAAAAGGGTATGGATAATTTAACGTCTGAGGTCAAGCAGTTTAACTCCAGGTTAACAGGAGCGGAGCAGAGAATATCTGACCTGGAGGATGGTCACCACACTTCCTCCATTCAGGTTAAAGAATTACTTCAACAAAATAAATACCTGCACCAAAAAATAGATGATTTGGAAAATCTCTCATGCTGGAACAATGTTAGTCTGGTAGGACTCCCGGAGTCTGTCCGGCCGACAGAGCTACTGTACTTTGCCGAGCATTCTCTTCCTAACCTGCTGGGTATTCCTGCAGAGTATATACCGATGAAAGCAGAAAGAGCTCACCGAATTGGAGGTGACAGGCCATCTATGACTGGGAAAGATGCTCCCCCTCGGGGGGTGATGATCAAGTATCTCAACTTTCAGTCTAAGATCCAACTCCTCAAAGCATATAGGAAAGTTGAACTACTACTGTACGATGAAAAGAGAATCTACATTTTTCAGGATTATTCCTCAGAGGTTGCAAAGAAAAGGAAAGACTTTGCTCCGTTATGCAGCTCCCTACATAAAGAAAAACGCCAAGCTATCCTCCTTTTTCCAGCACGTCTAAAACTTCGCACCCCACAAGGCTTCAAGTTTTTCGACTCACCTAGAGAGGCTCAGGATTTCTTGGACCAAGAAAGGGACAAACCTGCTTGCCCCTCCCCAATTAGAAGAGATTCTCCTGGCTGACCTAGCTGGTGACTTTGCAGCTCCCCTGCAGACTGTTTAATCGGGGCACTGATCCCGTACTTCAGATCTTATCTGATGGACTCAAGACGATCTCTAGATGGCTAGGTATCATATTGCAATGTTCAGGAATGTTGATGTTACTTGTATTTATGTTATGTTTGTTATTTCTTTCATGTAATTAGCAAGAGTCCATGAGCTAGTGACGTATGGGATATACATTCCTACCAGGAGGGGCAAAGTTTCCCAAACCTCAAAATGCCTATAAATACACCCCTCACCACACCCACAATTCAGTTTTACAAACTTTGCCTCCGATGGAGGTGGTGAAGTAAGTTTGTGCTAGATTCTACGTTGATATGCGCTCCGCAGCAAGTTGGAGCCCGGTTTTCCTCTCAGCGTGCAGTGAATGTCAGAGGGATGTGAGGAGTATTGCCTATTTGAATGCAGTGATCTCCTTCTAAGGGGTCTATTTCATAGGTTCTCTGTTATCGGTCGTAGAGATTCATCTCTTACCTCCCTTTTCAGATCGACGATATACTCTTATATATACCATTACCTCTGCTGATTCTCGTTTCAGTACTGGTTTGGCTATCTACTATATGTAGATGAGTGTCCTGGGGTAAGTAAGTCTTATTTTCTGTGACACTCCTAGCTATGGTTGGGCACTTTGTTTATAAAGTTCTAAATATATGTATTCAAACATTTATTTGCCTTGACTCAGAATGTTCAACTTTCCTTATTTTCAGACAGTCAGTTTCATATTTGGGATAATGCATTTTAACATTTTTCTTACCTTAAAATTTGACTTTTTCCCTGTGGGCTGTTAGGCTCGCGGGGGCTGAAAATGCTTCATTTTATTGCATCATTCTTGGCGCGGACTTTTTTGGCGCAAAAAAATTCTATTTCCGTTTCCGGCGTCATACGTGTCGCCGGATGTTGCGTCATTTTTTGACGTTATTTTGCGCCAAAAATGTCGGCGTTCCGGATGTGGCGTCATTTTTGCCGCCAAAAAGCATTTAGGCGCCAAATAATGTGGGCGTCTTATTTGGCGCGAAAAAATATGGGCGTCACTTTTGTCTCCACATTATTTAAGTTTTTTATTGCTTCTGGTTGCTAGAAGCTTGTTCTTTGGCATTTTTTCCCATTCCTGAAACTGTCATTTAAGGAATTTGATCAATTTTGCTTTATATATATGTTGTTTTTTCTCTTACATATTGCAAGATGTCTCACGTTGCATCTGAGTCAGAAGATACTACAGGAAAATCTCTGTCAAGTGCTGAATCTACCAAAGCTAAGTGTATCTGCTGTAAACTTTTGGTAGCTATTTCTCCAGCTGTTGTTTGTATTGATTGTCATGACAAACTTGTTAAAGCAGATAATATTTCCTTTAGTAAAGTACCATTGCCTGTTGCAGTTCCTTCAACATCTAAGGTGCAGAATGTTCCTGATAATATAAGAGATTTTGTTTCTGAATCCATAGAGAAGGCTATGTCTGTTATTTCTCCTTCTAGTAAACGTAAAAAATCTTTTAAAACTTCTCTCCCTACAGATGAATTTTTAACTGAACATCATCATTCTGATTCTGATGATTCCTCTGGTTCAGAGGATTCTGTCTCAGAGGTTGATGCTGATAAATCTTCATATTTATTTAAAATGGAATTTATTCGTTCTTTACTTAAAGAAGTCCTAATTGCTTTAGAAATAGAGGATTCTGGTCCTCTTGATACTAAATCTAAACGTTTAAATAAGGTTTTTAAATCTCCTGTAGTTATTCCAGAAGTTTTTCCTGTCCCTGATGCTATTTCTGCAGTAATTTCCAAAGAATGGGAAAATTTGGGTAATTCATTTACTCCTTCTAAACGTTTTAAGCAATTATATCCTGTGCCGTCTGACAGATTAGAATTTTGGGACAAGATCCCTAAAGTTGATGGGGCTATTTCTACCCTTGCTAAACGTACTACTATTCCTACGTCAGATGGTACTTCGTTTAAGGATCCTCTAGATAGGAAAATTGAGTCCTTTCTAAGAAAAGCTTATCTGTGTTCAGGTAATCTTCTTAGACCTGCTATATCTTTGGCTGATGTTGCTGCAGCTTCAACTTTTTGGTTGGAAACTTTAGCGCAACAAGTAACACATCGTGATTCTCATGATATTATTATTCTTCTTCAACATGCTAATAATTTTATCTGTGATGCCATTTTTGATATTATCAGAGTTGATGTCAGGTTTATGTCTCTAGCTATTTTAGCTAGAAGAGCTTTATGGCTTAAAACTTGGAATGCTGATATGGCTTCTAAATCAACTTTACTTTCCATTTCTTTCCAGGGTAACAAATTATTTGGTTCTCAGTTGGATTCCATTATTTCAACTGTTACTGGTGGGAAAGGAACTTTTTTACCACAGGATAAAAAATCTAAAGGTAAAAACAGGGCTAATAATCGTTTTCGTTCCTTTTGTTTCAACAAAGAACAAAAGCCTGATCCTTCATCCTCAGGAGCAGTTTCAGTTTGGAGACCATCTCCAGTTTGGAATAAATCCAAGCCAGCTAGAAAGGCAAAGCCTGCTTCTAAGTCCACATGAAGGTGCGGCCCTCATTCCAGCTCAGCTGGTAGGGGGCAGGTTACGTTTTTTCAAGGAAATTTGGATCAATTCTGTTCACAATCTTTGGATTCAGAGCATTGTTTCAGAAGGGTACAGAATTGGTTTCAAGTTGAGACCTCCTGCAAAGAGATTTTTTCTTTCCCGTGTCCCAGTAAATCCAGTAAAAGCTCAAGCATTTCTGAAATGTGTTTCAGATCTAGAGTTGACTGGAGTAATTATGCCAGTTCCAGTTCCGGAACAGGGGATGGGGTTTTATTCAAATCTCTTCATTGTACCAAAGAAGGAGAATTCTTTCAGACCAGTTCTGGATCTAAAAATATTGAATCGTTATGTAAGGATACCAACGTTCAAGATGGTAACTGTAAGGACTATCTTACCTTTTGTTCAGCAAGGGAATTATATGTCCACAATAGATTTACAGGATGCATATCTGCATATTCCGATTCATCCAGATCATTATCAATTCCTGAGATTCTCGTTTCTGGACAAGCATTACCAGTTTGTGGCTCTGCCGTTTGGCCTAGCTACAGCTCCAAGAATTTTTACAAAGGTTCTCGGTGCCCTGCTGTCTGTAATCAGAGAACAGGGTATTGTGGTATTTCCTTATTTGGACGATATCTTGGTACTTGCTCAGTCTTTACATTTAGCAGAATCTCATACGAATCGACTTGTATTGTTTCTTCAAGATCATGGTTGGAGGATCAATTTACCAAAAAGTTCTTTGATTCCTCAGACAAGGGTAACCTTTCTGGGTTTCCAGATGGATTCAGTGTCCATGACTCTGTCTTTAACAGACAAGAGACGTCTAAAGTTGATTACAGCTTGTCGAAACCTTCAGTCACAATCATTCCCTTCGGTAGCCTTATGCATGGAAATTCTAGGTCTTATGACTGCTGCATCGGACGCGATCCCCTTTGCTCGTTTTCACATGCGACCTCTTCAGCTCTGTATGCTGAAGCAATGGTGCAAGGATTACACGAAGATATCTCAATTAATATCTTTAAAACCGATTGTTCGACACTCTCTAACATGGTGGACAGATCACCATCGTTTAATTCAGGGGGCTTCTTTTGTGCTTCCGACCTGGACTGTAATTTCAACAGATGCAAGTCTCACAGGTTGGGGAGCTGTGTGGGGATCTCTGACGGCACAAGGAGTTTGGGAATCTCAGGAGGTGAGATTACCGATCAATATTTTGGAACTCCGTGCAATTTTCAGAGCTCTTCAGTTTTGGCCTCTTCTGAAGAGAGAATCGTTAATTTGTTTTCAGACAGACAATGTCACAACTGTGGCATACATCAATCATCAAGGAGGGACTCACAGTCCTCTGGCTATGAAAGAAGTATCTCGAATTTTGGTTTGGGCGGAATCCAGCTCCTGTCTAATATCTGCGGTTCATATCCCAGGTGTAGACAATTGGGAAGCGGATTATCTCAGTCGCCAAACGTTGCATCCGGGCGAATGGTCTCTTCACCCAGAGGTATTTCTTCAGATTGTTCAAATGTGGGAACTTCCAGAAATAGATCTGATGGCGTCCCATCTAAACAAGAAACTTCCCAGGTATCTGTCCAGATCCCGGGATCCTCAGGCGGAGGCAGTGGATGCATTATCACTTCCTTGGAGGTATCATCCTGCCTATATCTTTCCGCCTCTAGTTCTTCTTCCAAGAGTAATCTCCAAGATTCTGAAGGAATGCTCGTTTGTTCTGCTGGTAGCTCCGGCATGGCCTCACAGGTTTTGGTATGCGGATCTTGTCCGGATGGCCTCTTGCCAACCGTGGACTATTCCGTTAAGACCAGACCTTCTGTCACAAGGTCCTTTTTTTCCATCAGGATCTGAAATCCTTAAATTTAAAGGTATGGAGATTGAACGCTTGATTCTTGGTCAAAGAGGTTTCTCTGACTCTGTGATTAATACTATGTTACAGGCTCGTAAATCTGTATCTCGAGAGATATATTATAGAGTCTGGAAGACTTATATTTCTTGGTGTCTTTCTCATCATTTTTCTTGGCATTCTTTTAGAATACCGAGAATTTTACAGTTCCTTCAGGATGGTTTAGATAAAGGTTTGTCCGCAAGTTCTTTGAAAGGACAAATCTCTGCTCTTTCTGTTCTTTTTCACAGAAAGATTGCTATTCTTCCTGATATTCATTGTTTTGTACAAGCTTTGGTTCGTATAAAACCTGTCATTAAGTCAATTTCTCCTCCTTGGAGTTTGAATTTGGTTCTGGGAGCTCTTCAAGCTCCTCCGTTTGAACCTATGCATTCATTGGACATTAAATTACTTTCTTGGAAAGTTTTGTTCCTTTTGGCCATCTCTTCTGCCAGAAGAGTTTCTGAATTATCTGCTCTTTCTTGTGAGTCTCCTTTTCTGATTTTTCATCAGGATAAGGCGGTGTTGCGAACTTCTTTTGAATTTTTACCTAAAGTTGTGAATTCCAACATCATTAGTAGAGAAATTGTGGTTCCTTCATTATGTCCTAATCCTAAGAATTCTAAGGAGAAATCGTTGCATTCTTTGGATGTTGTTAGAGCTTTGAAATATTATGTTGAAGCTACGAAATCTTTTCGTAAGACTTCTAGTCTATTTGTTATCTTTTCCGGTTCTAGGAAAGGCCAGAAAGCTTCTGCCATTTCTTTGGCATCTTGGTTGAAATCTTTAATTCATCTTGCCTATGTTGAGTCGGGTAAAACTCCGCCTCAGAGAATTACAGCTCATTCTACTAGGTCAGTTTCTACTTCCTGGGCGTTTAGGAATGAAGCTTCGGTTGACCAGATCTGCAAAGCAGCGACTTGGTCCTCTTTGCATACTTTTACTAAATTCTACCATTTTGATGTATTTTCTTCTTCTGAAGCAGTTTTTGGTAGAAAAGTACTTCAGGCAGCGGTTTCAGTATGAATCTTCTGCTTATGTTTTTCGTTAAACTTTATTTTGGGTGTGGATTATTTTCAGCAGGAATTGGCTGTCTTTATTTTATCCCTCCCTCTCTAGTGACTCTTGTGTGAAAAGATCCACTTCTTGGGTAGTCATTATCCCATACGTCACTAGCTCATGGACTCTTGCTAATTACATGAAAGAAAACATAATTTATGTAAGAACTTACCTGATAAATTCATTTCTTTCATATTAGCAAGAGTCCATGAGGCCCGCCCTTTTTTTGTGGTGGTTATGATTTTGTATAAAGCACAATTATTCCAATTCCTTATTTTATATGCTTTCGCACTTTTTTATCACCCCACTTCTTGGCTATTCGTTAAACTGAATTGTGGGTGTGGTGAGGGATGTATTTATAGGCATTTTGAGGTTTGGGAATCTTTGCCCCTCCTGGTAGGAATGTATATCCCATACGTCACTAGCTCATGGACTCTTGCTAATATGAAAGAAATGAATTTATCAGGTAAGTTCTTACATAAATTATGTTTTTTGATGTATATGTTGAGGTTGTGTGTCCTATGCCTAAAGTCTAGCATGAGTATAGAACAATATCAGATATGTCTCCCCTCCCTATTACAGTAGTCTCCATAGTGGTGATCTATAAGGTGTTAATATGCCCATATCTCAACAGTTTGGAAATTAAAGCATTTATATGTCAGACGCCCTTTCTCCTTAGGTTTTGTTCCGAGTCAGATGTGAGCGAGCTGACAGGTTATCAGTGTCTAATCCTGTTAATGCTTAAATGACTATGAAAATAATCTTGTGGAATGTGGGGGTGATTAACTCCACTATTAAGAGAAAAACTGTACTAACCCTTCTTAAAAAGTCGCAGGCCCATATCATGCTCCTGCAGGAGACCCACCTGACTGCCTTGGAGCAAGATAAACTCAAAACTAGATGGGTCTCAGAGGTCCTTAGTGCCCCATACAACAGCTCTAGTAGAGGGGTAGCCCTTCTGATACGACAAGGTTTAAATTATCATTTGGGAGACATGACAACTGACCCTGAGGGTAGGTTTCTTATTGTTAAAATAAAGTGGCAGGATGACTGGTACACATAATGTAATATTTATGGCCCTAACCATAGAGCGACTAAATGAAAAAACTCACCCGGGGAACTCTTAAAAATCCAAATACTTTATTTCCACCAGTTTAAAATCTTTTGCAGCAGCATAAAGAAAAATAGAGTATTTTCTTCAAACACTCATATCGACCAAACGGTAGCGCCAAGGGGTCAGCTGACGCGTTTCGGTTAATCGTCGTAGTCCAAGCTGTATGACCCACTATACACCCCCCGTTTATTTAAAACAGCTAATCACATTTCATTGGTTGCTCAAAACATGACGCTACGCATTCAATTCATTGATACATTTCTTCTTGCATGAAAACAATTGTTATTTTATTCTTAACACAATACATATTGTTTCAATTTGGTTGATAAAAAGTATTTACAATATTAAAGTCTGCCTTATTTGAACTTTGACTACTCATTACTAAATTTATTCTATTTTGTTTGTTTGATTTTTCAAAACCTTTCATGACTTTATACAAATATTCTATTTTTTTTAGCTGTTTGTATGTATTTTCTTGTCTAGTTTCCAGTAAAGTTTTGTTTTTTATGCCAGTGCTGGAACTGTCATTGTTTTTCTCATGTTTCACAATATTGACTTCTACTTTATACTCTATTACACATCTGAGCTAGACTCATCATAACTCCTTAAAATTCTATAGTAATGTTTACATTGTTATTTTATGCATCTTTTCATGTTGCTATGATCTACTTATCCCATTTTGGGTCTACATTACAAATCTATTCCCAGAAGTTTATAACATCTGATTCCGGATTTAACCCTTTTGGGATACTGGTCTGTAACTATCATCCAGAACACCTCCTGTTTCGATAAAAGGTAGTTAATATTCCCCCCCCTCTTTTTGGGGTTCTTACCTTCTGTATAATTGTCCACCCCAGAGTGTTAGGACTTTTATTATGTTTTCTAAGGAAGTGTTCAATTAGAGGTGTAGTCATTTTGCCCGCTTTGATGTTAGTTACATGCTCTCTGATATGGCACCTCACGAGTAGTTAAACCTGTATATTTGATGTTACATGTTTTACAGGTAAGGAGATATACACAATTTGTGGCCCTACAGTTTAAACATTCTCTATGACTAAACACTTTCCCAGTGGCTTCACTTTTGAACTGATTCCCTGGGATAAGGTACTCACATGCTGTACAGGTATGATTACTGCATGGGTAAACTCCTACACATGTTAACCATGAGCTCAGACTTTCTCTGCTTTCCTGTAGTTTTGTTGGTGCTACTATGTTTCCTATAGTCTTTGCTTTCCTATAGGAAAATTGACATCCTTTCTTAGCTATATTAGCCAAGCTGTCATCTGCACTCAGTATGGACAAGTTTTGTCTTATAATTTCACACACAGCGTGATACTGGTCACTATAGTCAGTCACAAAGAATATGTCTTGGTCAGAGTTTGAGTTAACTTTCTTTCTTGGTTTGTTTTTCAATAGGGTTTCCCTTTCTACATTCTCTATCTCTTTTTTAGTGTTTATCACCATTTCTCCAACATTGGTGTGTCCGGTCCACGGCGTCATCCTTACTTGTGGGAATATCTCTTCCCCAACAGGAAATGGCAAAGAGTCCCAGCAAAGCTGGCCATATAGTCCCTCCTAGGCTCCGCCCACTCCAGTCATTCTCTTTGCCGTTGCACAGGCAACATCTCCACGGAGATGGTTAAGAGTATGTGGTGTTTAAAGGTAGTTTTTTTATTCTACTATCAAGAGTTTATTTTAAAATAGTGCAGGTATGTACTATTTACTCTGAAACCGAAAAGGATGAAGATTTCTGTTTGTGAGAGGAAGATGATTTTAGCAGACAGTAACTAAAATCGATTGCTGTTTCCACATAGGACTGTTGAGATGAAGTAACTTCAGTTGGGGGAAACAGTTAGCAGACTTTTCTGCTTAAGGTATGATTAGCCATATTTCTAACAAGACTTTGTAATGCTGGAAGGCTGTCATTTCCCCTCATGGGGACCGGTAAGCCATTTTCTTAGTTTCAAACAGAATAAAGGGCTTAATATGGGCTATAAAACTGGTAGACACTTTTATGGGCTAAATCGATTGCTTTATTTGGACATTTTATACATGTTTATGCTGATAATTCACACTTATAAACTTGGGAAACTATGTTAGACACCTTTTCCAGTCAGGGAGGGCCTTCCCAGTTGTAGGCTGAGCCTCATTTTCGCGCCATTACTGCGCAGTTGTTTTTGAGAGCAAGACATGCAGATGCATGTGTGAGGACCTGAAAGTGCTTGGAAAAGTTTCTAGAAGGCGTCATTTGGTATCGTATTCCCCTCTGGGCTTGGTTAGGTCACAGCAAAGGCTGTAGCTGGGACTGTATAGGGGTTAAATTTGTAAACGGCTCCGGTTCTGTTATTTTAAGGGTTAAAGCTCTGAAAATTGGTATGCAATACTTTTAATGCTTTAAGACACTGTGGTGAAAATGTGGTAAATTTTGAACGATTCCTTCATACTTTTTCACATATTCAGTAATAAAATGTGCTCTGTTTAAAATTTAAAGAGACAGTAACGGTTTTGTTTTAAAACGGTTTTTGTGCTTTATTGACAAGTTCAAGCATGTTTAACATGTCTGTGCCTTCGGATAAGCTACTCTAAACAAGCGAACTACTATTCCTATCGAGGATAGTTGTGCTTTCAAAGATCCTATGGATAAAAAATTGGAAGGTTTGCTTAAAAAGATTTTTGTACAGCAAGGTTACCTTCTACAACCCATTTCGTGCATTGTTCCTGTCACTACAGCAGCGTGGTTCTGGTTCGAGGAACTAGAAAAGTCGCTCAGTAGAGAGACTCCATATGAGGAGGTTATGGACAGAGTTCACGCACTTAAGTTGGCTAACTCTTTTATTCTAGATGCCGCTTTGCAATTAGCTAGATTGGCGGCGAAAAATTCAGGGTTTGCAATTGTGGCGCGCAGAGCGCTTTGGCTGAAGTCTTGGTCAGCAGATGTATCATCCAAGACAAAATTGCTTAACATCCCTTTCAAAGGTAAAACTCTCTTTGGGCCAGAATTGAAAGAGATTATCTCAGACATCACTGGGGGAAAGGGCCACACCCTTCCACAAGATAATCCTTTCAAGGCCAAGAATTAGTCTAATTTTCGTTCCTTTCGGAATTTCAGGAACGGACCGGCCTCTAGTTCTGCATCCTCTAAGCAAGAGGGTAATGCCTCACAGCCCAAACTAGCCTGGAAACCCATGCAAGGCTGGAACAAGGGTAAGCAGGCCAAGAAGCCTGCTGCTGCTAACAAAACAGCATGAAGGAGTAGCCCCCGATCTGGGACCGGATCTAGTAGGGGGCAGACTCTCTCTCTTTGCTCAGGCGTGGGCAAGAGATGTTCAGGATCCCTGGGCACTAGAAATAGTTTCTCAGGGTTATCTTCTGGAATTCAGGGAACTACCCCCAAGGGGAAGGTTCCACATGTCTCACTTATCCTTAAACCAAATAAAGAGACAGGCGTTCTTACATTGTGTAGAAGACCTGCTAAAGATGGGAGTGATACACCCAGTTCCAATGACGGAACAAGGAATGGGATTTTACTCAAATCTGTTTGTAGTTCCTAAAAAAGAGGGAGCCTTCAGACCAATTCTGGATTTAAAGATCCTAAACAAATTTCTCAGGGTACCATCGTTCAAAATGGAAACCATTCGAACGATTCTACCCACTATCCAGGACGGTCAATTTATGACTACCGTGGATCTAAAGGATGCGTACCTACATATTCCTATCCACAAAGAACATCATCAGTTCCTAAGGTTCGCCTTTCTGGACAAACATTACCAGTTTGTGGCCCTCTCTTTCGGATTAGCCACTGCTCCAAGGATTTTCACAAAGGTACTCGGGTCCCTTCTAGCAGTTCTAAGACCGAGGGGCATTGCAGTAGTACCATACTTGGACGACATTCTAATACAAGCGTCGTCCCTTTCAAAAGCAAAGGCTCATACAGACATCGTTCTGGCCTTTCTCAGATCTCACGGATGGAAGGTGAACATAGAAAAAAGTTCTCTGTCTCCGTCAACAAGAGTTCCCTTCCTGGGAACAATAATAGATTCCTTAGAAATGAGGATCTTTCTGACAGATGTCAGAAAGTCAAAACTTCTAAGCGCTTGTCAAGTTCTTCATTCTGTTCCACGTCCTTCCATAGCTCAGTGCATGGAAGTAGTAGGGTTGATGGTTGCAGCAATGGACATAGTTCCTTTTGCGTGAATTCATCTAAGACCTTTACAACTGTGCATGCTGAAACAGTGGAATGGGGACTATACAGACTTGTCTCCAGTGATTCAAGTAGATCAGAAGACCAGAGATTCACTCCGTTGGTGGATATCCCTGGACCACCTATCCCAGGGAATGAGCTTCCGCAGACCAGAGTCGGTCATTGTCACGACCGACGCCAGTCTAGTGGGCTGGGGTGCGGTCTGGGAATCCCTGAAAGCTCAGGGACTATGGTCTCGGGAAGAGTCTCTTCTCCCGATAAACATTCTGGAACTAAGAGCGATATTCAATGCTCTCAGGGCTTGGCCTCAGCTTGCAAAGGCCAGATTCATAAGATTCCAATCAGACAACATGACGACTGTTGCGTATATCAATCATCAGGGGGGAACAAGGAGTTCCCTGGCGATGAAAGAAGTAACCAAAATAATACAATGGGCGGAGAATCACTCCTGCCATCTATCTGCGATCCACATCCCAGGTGTGGAAAACTGGGAAGCGGATTATCTGAGTCGTCAGACATTCCATCCGGGGGAGTGGGAACTCCATCCGGAGATTTTTGCCCAGTTGACTCAATTATGGGGCATTCCAGACATGGATCTGATGGCGTCTCGTCAGAACTTCAAGGTTCCTTGCTACGGGTCCAGATCCAGGGATCCCAAGGCGACTCTAGTGGATGCACTAGTAGCGCCTTGGACCTTCAACCTAGCTTATCTGTTCCCACCGTTTCCTCTCATTCCCAGGCTGGTAGCCAGGATCAAACAGGAGAGGTTCTCGGTGATCTTGATAGCTCCTGCGTGGCCACGCAGGACTTGGTATGCAGACCAGGTGAATATGTCATCGGTTCCACCATGGAAGCTACCTTTGAAACAGGACCTTCTTGTTCAGGGTCCATTCGAACATCCAAATCTGGTCTCCCTCCAGCTGACGGCTTGGAGATTGAACGCTTGATTCTATCAAAGCGTGGGTTTTCAGATTCGGTGATTGATACTCTGATTCAGGCCAGAAAACCGGTAACTAGAAAGATTTACCATAAAATATGGAAAAGATATATCTGCTGGTGTGAATCCAAGGGATTCCCTTGGAATAAGGTAAAAATTCCTAAGATTCTTTCCTTTCTGCAAGAAGGTTTGGATAAAGGATTATCTGCGAGTTCTCTAAAGGGACAGATTTCTGCTTTATCTGTCTTACTACACAAACGACTGGCAGCTATGCTAGATGTTCAAGCATTTGTTCAGGCTCTGGTTAGGATCAAGCCTGTTTACAGACCTTTGACTCCTCCCTGGAGTTTAAATCTAGTTCTTTCAGTTCTTCAAGGGGTTCCGTTTGAACCTCTACATTCCATAGATATTAAGTTGTTATCTTGGAAAGTTTTGTTTTTGGTTGCTATTTCTTCTGCTAGAAGAGTTTCAGAGTTATCTGCTCTGCAGTGTTCTCCGCCCTATCTGGTGTTCCATGCAGATAAGGTGGTTTTGCGTACTAAGCCTGGTTTCCTTCCAAAGGTTGTTTCTAACAAAAATATTAACCAGGAGATAGTTGTACCTTCTTTGTGTCCGAATCCAGTTTCAAAGAAGGAACGTTTGTTACACAATTTGGACCTTGTCCGTGCTCTAAAATTCTATTTAGAAGCTACAAAAGATTTCAGACAAACATCTTCTCTGTTTGTCGTCTATTCTGGTAAAAGGAGAGGTCAAAAAGCGACTTCTACCTCTCTTTCCTTTTGGCTTAAAAGCATCATCCGATTGGCTTACGAGACTGCCGGACGGCAGCCTCCTGAAAGAATCACAGCTCACTCCACTAGGGCTGTGGCTTCCACATGGGCCTTCAAGAACGAGGCTTCTGTTGATCAGATATGTAAGGCAGCGACTCACTGCACACTTTTGGCAAATTTTACAAATTTGATACTTTTGCTTCTTCGGAGGCTATTTTTGGGAGAAAGGTTTTGCAAGCCGTGGTGCCTTCCGTTTAGGTAACCTGATTTGCTCCCTCCCTTCATCCGTGTCCTAAAGCTTTGGTATTGGTTCCCACAAGTAAGGATGACGCCGTGGACCGGACACACCAATGTTGGAGAAAACAGAATTTATGCTTACCTGATAAATTACTTTCTCCAACGGTGTGTCCGGTCCACGGCCCGCCCTGGTTTTTTAATCAGGTCTGATGAATTATTTTCTCTAACTACAGTCACCACGGTACCATATGGTTTCTCCTATATTTTCCTCCTGTCCGTCGGTCGAATGACTGGGGTGGGCGGAGCCTAGGAGGGACTTTATGGCCAGCTTTGCTGGGACTCTTTGCCATTTCCTGTTGGGGAAGAGATATTCCCACAAGTAAGGATGACGCCGTGGACCGGACACACCGTTGGAGAAAGTAATTTATCAGTTAAGCATAAATTCTGTTTTGCTTGTTGTACCCTCTCTCTTTTAGTCTTTTTGCTAGATCTTTTGCCTGTTTGTTGTATTCTCTTAAGTCAGTACAGTTACGCCTTAGCCTCACAAATTGACCCTTGGTAATGGCCTTAAAAATGCCCTTAGGGTGGCAACTATCTACGTGGAGCACTGTATTCCCCGAAATTGGCTTCCTGAATATAGTACTCGTTATTCCTTCCTTCACTGAACCTGTAATTTTGATGTCTAAGTATTCCACACTCTTTTCTTCATATTGATATGTAAAGTAGTGGTTATGGACAGGACGTGGTTTGTTGAGGAAGCCTTTAGACAACTAAATGACTCAACACAGTACATGAAATTAAGTAATAATCCAACTAACAGATTTGTGTGGGAGCTGGAGCACCTGGTAGATGAAGGAATGGAAGTTGGTTTATTTAACCAAACAACAGCAGAATATCTGATTGTGGAACATCCAATTGTTCCAATTTTTAATCATCTGCCTAAGGTGCACAAATCCCTCACAGAAATTACTGGAAGACCAATAGTTAGTGACATAGGGTCCATAACTGAAAAACTATCACAATGGCTTGACACAATCCTACAACCAATGGTACTAGAATTATATAGTTATCCGAGAGACACGAAAGATCTCTTAAATCACTTGGCAGACTTTCAGTGGAAGAAGGGCTTTGGTTGGTTAACCATAGACGTAAAAGCATTATATACATCTATACAACACGATAAGGGCCTACAAGCTATTGAATTTTTTCTAAGGAGACCAGGCGAATATAGCAGTCACCACATAAGCTTCATAGTGGAGATAACAACATTTTTATTGACACATAACTACTTTTTGTTCGAGGGAGCCTTCTACCTCCAGAGATGTGGAACAGCCATGGGGGCAAAATTTGCCCCCTCGTACGCCAACCTGTTCATGGGTTGGTGGGAGCTGTTCCACATCTTTGGAGGTGGTGGGGCCCAAAAACAACAGATACAATTTTATAGAAGATTCATAGACGATCTGATAATTATCTGGGAAGGAAACAAGGAGTCAGCAGAGAAATTTGTGAATGAATTAAATAACAACAGTCTGGGTATTAGCTTTACATATCAATATGAAGAAAAGAGTGTGGAATACTTAGACATCAAAATTACAGGTTCAGTGAAGGAAGGAATAACAAGTACTATATTCAGGAAGCCCATTTCGGGGAATACAGTACTCCACGCAGATAGTTGCCACCCTAAGGGCATTTTTAAGGCCATTACCAAGGGTCAATTTGTGAGGCTAAGGCGAAACTGTACTGACTTAAGAGAATACAACAAACAGGCAGAAGATCTAGGAAAAAGACTAAAAAAGAGAGGGTACAACAAGCAAATGGTGATAAACACTAAAAAAGAGAGAGAGAATGTAGAAAGGGAAACCCTATTGAAAAACAAACCAAGAAAGAAAGTTAACTCAAACTCTGACCAAGGCATATTCTTTGTGATTGACTATAGTGACCAGTATCACGCTGTGTGTGAAATTATAAGACAAAACTTGTCCATACTGAGTGCAGATGACAGCTTGGCTAATATAGCTAAGATAGGATGTCAATTTTCCTATAGGAAAGCAAAGACTATAGGAAACATAGTAGCACCAACAAAACTACAGGAAAGCAGAGAAAGTGTGAGCTCATGGTTAACATCTGTAGGAGTTTACCCATGCAGTAATCATACCTGTACAGCATGTGAGTACCTTATCCCAGGGAATCAGTTCAAAAGTGAAGCCACTGGGAAAGTGTTTAGTCATAGAGAATGTTTAAACTGTAGGGCCACAAATTGTGTATATCTCCTTACCTGTAAAACATGTAACATCCAATATACAGGTTTAACTACTCGTGAGGTGCCATATCAGAGAGCATGTAACTAACATCAAAGCGGGCAAAATGACTACACCTCTAATTGAACACTTCCTTAGAAAACATAATAAAAGTCCTAACACTCTGGGGTGGACAATTATACAGAAGGTAAGAACCCCGAAAAGAGGGGGGACTATAAACTACCTTTTATCGAAACAGGAGGTGTTCTGGATGATAAAGTTACAGACCAGAATCCCAAAAGGGTTAAATCTGGAATCAGATGTTATAAACTTCTGGGAATAGATTGGTAATGTAGACCCAAAATGGGATAAGTAGATGTATATCATAGCAACATGAAAAGATGCATAAAATAACAATGTAAACATTACTATAGAATTTTAAGGAGTTATGATGATTCTAGCTCAGATGTGTAATAGAGTATAAAGTAGAAGTCAATATTGTGAAACATAAGAAAAACAATGACAGTTCCAGCACTGGTATAAAAAACAAAACTTTACTGGAAACTAGACAAGAAAATACATACAGCTAAAAAAAAATAGAATATTTGTATAAAGTCACGAAAGGTTTTGAAAAATCGAACAAACAAAATAGAATAAATTTAGTAATGCGTAGTCAAAGTTCAAATAAGGCAGACTTTACTATTGAAAATACTTTCTCCAACATTGGTGTGTCCGGTCCACGGCGTCATCCATTACTTGTGGGAATATTCTCTTCCCCAACAGGAAATGGCAAAGAGCACAGCAAAAGCTGTCCATATAGCCCCTCCTCAGGCTCCGCCCCCCAGTCATTCTCTTTGCCGCTCTGAACAAGTAGCATCTCCACGGAGATGGTGAAGAGTATGTGGTGTTTAGTTGTAGTTTTTTATTCTTCTATCAAGAGTTTGTTATTTTAAAATAGTACTGGTATGTACTATTTACTCTGAAACAGAAAGAGATGAAGAGTTCTGTTTAAAAGAGGAGTATGATTTTAGCAGCAGTAACTAAAATCAATTGCTGTTCCCACGCAGGACTGTTGAGCTGAGAGAACTTCAGTTGGGGGGAACAGTTTGCAGACTTTTCTGCTCACGGTATGACTAGCCATTTTTCTAACAAGACTGTGTAATGCTGGAAGGCTGTCATTTTCCCTCATGGGGATCGGTAAGCCATTTTCTTAGACTCAGAAAGAATAAAGGGCTTATTATGGGCTATTAACTGGTGGACACTCTTAAAGGCTAAATCGATTGTTTATTTAAGTTGTTATTTAAAGTTTGAAGTAGTTTTCACACTTTTATTGTTTGGGGAACGTTTTTATCGCCAGGCACTAGTTAAGACACCTTCCCAGTCAGGAAGGGCCTTTCACTGTATTAGGCAGAGCCTCATTTGCGCGCCATTATTGCGCAGTTTCTTTTGAGTGCAGTGCATGCAGCTGCATGTGTGAGGGTCTGGTATCCACTGAAAACGTTCCTAGAAGGCTTGAATTGGTATCGTATACCCCCCTGGGATAGGTGAAGTCGCAACAAAGGCTGTGGCTGGGACTGTAGTGGGGTTAAAATTGCAAAAGGCTCCGGTTTCCGCATTTTAAGGGTTAACAGCTTGAAAATTGGGGTGCAATACTTTGAATGCATTAAGACACTGTGGTGAAAATTTGGTAAAGATTGGATAATTCCTTCATATTTTTTTGATACAGGAAGAATTTCTCAGCAGGCAGAACCTGATGTTGTGACATTTTAAATTTAAATTAGAGCATCTCCGCGCATTACTTAAGGAGGTGCTATCTACTCTGGATGATTGTGACAATCTGGTCATCCCAGAAAAATTGTGCAAGATGGACAAGTTCCTAGAGGTCCCGGTGCACCCTGATGCCTTTCCGATACCTAAAAGGGTGGCGGACATAGTGAATGAGTGGGAGAAGCCAGGCATACCTTTTGTCCCTCCTCTTATATTTAAGAAATTGTTCCCTATGGTCGACCCCAGGAAGGACACATGGCAAACAGTCCCTAAGGTCGAGGGGGCGGTTTCTACACTAGCCAAACGCACGACCATTCCAATTGAGGACAATTGTGCTTTCAAAGATCCTATGGATAAAAAATTGGATGGTTTGCTTAAAAAGATTTTTGTACAGCAAGGTTACCTCCTTCAACCTATTTCGTGCATTATTCCTGTCACTACAGCGGCGTGGTTCTGGTTCGAGGAACTGGAAAAGTCGCTCAGTAGGGAGACTCCGTATGAGGAGGTCATGGACAGAATTCACGCACTTAAGTTAGCTAATTCCTTTATTTTAGACGCCGCTTTGCAGTTAGCGAGATTAGCGGCGAAAAATTCAGGGTTTGCAATTGTGGCGCGCAGAGCACTCTGGCTAAAGTCTTGGTCGGCGGATTTATCTTCCAAGACAAAATTGCTTAATATCCCTTTCAAAGGTAAGACCCTTTTGGGCCAGAATTGAAAGAAATTATTTCAGACATCACTGGGGGAAAGAGCCATGCCCTCCCACAAGATAGGCCTTTCAAGGCTAAGAATAAGTCCAATTTTCGTTCCTTTCGCAATTTCAGGAACGGACCGGCTTCCAACTCTGCAGCCTCTAGACAATAGGGTAACACTTCCCAGACTAAACCAGCTTGGAAACCAATGCAAGGCTGGAACAAGGGTAAACAGGCCAAGAAGCCTGCTGCTGCTCCCAAAACAGCATGAAGGGGTAGCCCCCGATCCGGGACCGGATCTAGTAGGGGGCAGACTCTCTCTCTTTGCTCAGGCTTGGGCAAGAGATGTTCAGGATCCCTGGGCACTAGAAATAGTCTCTCAGGGTTATCTTCTAGAATTCAAGGAACTACCCCCAAGGGGAAGGTTCCACGTGTCTCACTTATCTTCAAACCAAATAAAGAGACAGGCATTCTTACATTGTGTAGAAGACCTGTTAAAGATGGGAGTGATACACCCAGTTCCAACTGTGGAACAAGGTCAGGGGTTTTACTCAAATCTGTTTGTAGTTCCCAAAAAAGAGGGAACTTTCAGACCAATTCTGGATTTAAAAATTCTAAACAAATTTCTCAGAGTTCCATCGTTCAAAATGGAAACCATTTGAACAAGTTTACCTACAATCCAGGAGGGTCAATATATGACTACCGTGGATTTAAAGGATGCGTATCTACATATTCCTATCCACAAAGATCATCATCAGTTCCTAAGGTTCGCCTTTCTGGACAAACATTATCAGTTCGTGGCTCTCCCATTCGGACTAGCCACTGCTCCCAGAATTTTCACAAAGGTGCTCGGGTCCCTTCTAGCGGTTCTAAGACCAAGGGGCATTGCAGTGGCACCTTATCTGGACGACATTCTAATTCAAGCGTCGTCTCTCTCCAAGGCAAAGGCTCATACAGACATTGTTCTAGCCTTTCTCAGATCTCACGGGTGGAAGGTGAACGTAGAAAAGAGTTCCCTGTCTCCGTCGAAAAGAGTTCCCTTTTTGGGAACAATAATAGATTCTTTAGAAATGAAGATCTTCTCGACAGAGGTCAGAAAGTCAAAGCTTCTAAACGCTTGTCAAGTTCTTCTCTCTATTCTGCAGCCTTCCATAGCTCAGTGCATGGAAGTAGTAGGGTTGATGGTTGCAGCAATGGACATAGTTCCTTTTGCTCGAATTCATCTAAGACCATTACAACACATGCTCAAGCAGTGGAATGGGGACTATACAGACTTGTCTCCAAAGATTCAAGTAGACCAGATGACCAGAGACTCACTCCGTTGGTGGTTGTCCCAGGATCACCTGTCTCAGGGAATGAGTTTCCTCAGACCAAAGTGGGTCATTGTCTCGACCGACGCCAGTCTATTAGGCTGGGGCGCGGTCTGGGATTCCCTGAAAGCTCAGGGATATTCAATGCTATTCGGGCTTGGCCTCAACTATCGAAGGCCGGATTCATAAGATTCCAGTCAGACAACATGACGACTGTAGCTTACATCAACCATCAGGGGGGAACAAGGAGTTCCTTGGCGATGAGAGAGGTATCCAAAATCATCAAATGGGCGGAGGATCACTCCTGCCACCTATCTGCAATCCACATCCCAGGAGTAGACAACTGGGAGGCGGATTATCTGAGTCGTCAGACTTTCCATCCGGGGGAGTGGGAACTCCACCCGGAGGCGTTTGCCCAGTTGACTCAATTATGGGGCATTCCAGACATGGATCTGATGGCGTCCCGTCAGAACTTCAAGGTTCCTTGCTACGGGTCCAGATCCAGGGATCCCAAGGCGACTCTAGTGGATGCATTAGTGGCGCCTTGGTCGTTCAACCTAGCTTATGCGTTTCCACCGTTCCCTCTCCTTCCCAGGCTTGTAGCCAGGATCAAACAGGAGAAAGCCTCGGTGATTCTGATAGCTCCTGTGTGGCCGCGCAGGACTTGGTATGCAGACCTGGTGAATATGTCATCGGCTCCACCATGGAAGCTACCTTTGAGACAGGATCTTCTAGTACAAGGTCCATTCGAACATCCAAATCTAGTCTCTCTACAGCTGACTGCTTGGAAATTGAACGTTTGATTTTATCCAAGCGTGGGTTTTCAGATTCAGTGATAGATACTTTGGTCCAAGCCAGAAAACCTGTGACTAGAAAGATTTACCATAAAATATGGAAAAGATATATCTGTTGGTGTGAATCCAAGGGATTCTCCTGGAGTAAGATTAAAATTCCTAAGATCCTCTCCTTTCTCCAAGAAGGTTTGGATAAGGGATTGTCAGCGAGTTCTCTAAAAGGACAGATTTCTACTTTATCTGTCTTGTTACACAAACGACTGGCAGCTGTGCCAGATGTACAAGCTTTTGTACAGGCTTTGGTTAGAATCAAGCCTGTTTACAGACCCTTGACTCCTCCTTGGAGTCTAAATTTAGTTCTTTCAGTTCTTCAAGGGGTTCCGTTTGAACCCTTACATTCCATAGATATCAAGTTACTATCTTGGAAGGTTCTGTTTTTGGTTGCCATCTCTTCTGCTAGAAGAGTTTCTGAATTATCTGCTTTGCAGTGTGATCCACCCTATCTGGTGTTCCATTCAGATAAGGTTGTTTTGCGTACCAAGCCTGGTTTTCTTCCAAAAGTTGTTTCCAACAAGAATATTAACCAGGAAATAGTTGTTCCTTCTCTGTGTCCGAATCCAGTTTCAAAGAAGGAACGTTTGTTACACAATTTAGATGTAGTCCGTGCTTTAAAGTTCTATTTAGAAGCATCAAAGGATTTTAGACAAACCTCATCTTTGATTGTCGTTTACTCTGGTAAGAGGAGAGGACAAAAAGCTACTGATACCTCTCTTTCTGGCTGAAAAGCATTATCCGATTGGCTTATGAGACTGCCGGACGGCAGCCTCCTGAAAGAATCACAGCTCACTCCACTAGGGCTGTGGCTTCCATATGGGCCTTCAAGAACGAGGCTTCTGTTGATCAGATATGTAAGGCAGCGACTTGGTCTTCTCTGCACACTTTTGCCAAATTTTACAAATTTGATACTTTTGCTTCTTCGGAGGCTGTTTTTGGGAGAAAGGTTTTGCAAGCCGTGGTGCCTTCTGTTTAGGTAACCTGATTTGCTCCCTCCCTTCATCCGTGTCCTAAAGCTTTGGTATTGGTTCCCCCAAGTAATGGATGACGCCGTGGACCGGACACACCAATGTTGGAGAAAACAGAATTTATGCTTACCTGATAAATTACTTTCTCCAACGGTGTGTCCGGTCCACGGCCCGCCCTGGTTTTTTAATCAGGTTTGAAAAATTTCTTTCTCTATATACTACAGTCACCACGGCACCCTATAGTTTCTCCTTTTTTCTCCTAACCATCGGTCGAATGACTGGGGGGCGGAGCCTGAGGAGGGGCTATATGGACAGCTTTTGCTGTGCTCTTTGCCATTTCCTGTTGGAGAAGAGAATATTCCCACAAGTAATGGATGACGCCGTGGACCGGACACACCGTTGGAGAAAGTAATTTATCAGGTAAGCATAAATTATGTTTTTTATCAACCAAATTGAAACAATATGTATTGTGTTAAGAATAACATAACAATTGTTTTCATGCAAGAAGAAATGTATCAATGAATTGAATGCATAGCGTCATGTTTTGAGCAACCAATGAAATGTGATTAACTGTTTTAAATAAACGGGGGGGGTTTATAATGGGTCATACAGCTTGGACTACGACGATTAGCCGAAACGCGTCAGCTGACCCCTTGGCGCTACCGTTTGGTCGATATGAGTGTTTGAAGAAAATACTCTATTTCTCTTGCAAGGTGTATGCAGTCCACGGATTCATCCTTTACTTGTGGGATATTCTCATTCCCTACAGGAAGTGGCAAAGAGAGCACACAGCAGAGCTGTCCATATAGCTCCCCCTCTAGCTCCACCCCCCAGTCATTCTCTTTGCCGGCTCTAAGCACTAGGGTCTCTCTCAGGAGGGTAAAGTGAATGTTGTGTTAGAATTGTAGTTTTATTATATTCAATCAAAAGTTTTTTATTTTAACTGGTACCGGTTTGTACTATTTACTCTCTAGCAGAAAAGTGATGAAGATTTCTGCTGAGAGGAAAATGATTTTAGCATGTTGTAACTAAAATCCACTGCTGTTCCCACACAGGACTGAGGAGTACCAGAAAACTTCAGTTGGGGGGAACAGTTTGCCGGGTGATCTGCAATAAGGTATGTTCAGTCATTTATTTCTAGACAAGACTGAGATAATGCTAGAAGAGACTGACAATATCCCCATGAGGGGAGGGTAAGCTATGTTCACAGACTCAGTAAGGAATTGAATGCTTACATAATAGGGCTAATATACTGGTTGACACTTATGCAGGGCAATCGATTGTTTAGCTAAGGAAAAATCGTTTTGCAGGACACTTTGAATGCCCTTTTGGGTTCTTTCTGGGGTTATTACCCACATGGCTGTTTTTTATTCACTTAGGAGTGATTTAGTAGGCCTCACAGCTCCGGAGTAGAGTGGGAGGGGCCTAATTTCATGCCTCAGATGCACACTTAGAATTGCAGAGAAGTTCATGCTGCTTCACATGGAGAGTCCTGCTGCTGTTTGAGGGCCTTAAAGAAGCTATATTCCCCCAAATATGATCCCTATGGGCAGGTAGGGCCACAGCAAGGCTGTGGCAAGGTGCTGTAGTAATTTTAACTCGGTGTTGGCTTTAGGCTGCTCCGGTTTGGGCATTAAAGGGGTTAATCGTTCTGCAACTGGTGGTGCAATCTTATTAAGGCTTTAGGTACATACTGTGAAAATTTCAAAAGGATTGCTGCATTTTTCACTGTTTTGTAAAATTGTGTGCTCTTTTTATCTCTTAAAGGCACAGTAACGTTTTCTTTCATGTAATTAGCAAGAGTCCATGAGCTAGTGACGTATGGGATATACATTCCTACCAGGAGGGGCAAAGTTTCCCAAACCTTAAAATGCCTATAAATACACCCCTCACCACACCCACAAATCCGTTTTTACAAACTTTGCCTCCTATGGAGGTGGTGAAGTAAGTTTGTGCTAGATTCTACGTTGATATGCGCTCCGCAGCAGGTTGGAGCCCGGTTTTCCTCTCAGCGTGCAGTGAATGTCAGAGGGATGTGAGGAGAGTATTGCCTATTTGAATGCAATGATCTCCTTCTACGGGGTCTATTTCATAGGTTCTCTGTTATCGGTCGTAGAGATTCATCTCTTACCTCCCTTTTCAGATCGACGATATACTCTTATATATATACCATTACCTCTGCTGATTTTCGTTTCAGTACTGGTTTGGCTTTCTACAACATGTAGATGAGTGTCCTGGGGTAAGTAAGTAAGCTTATTTTCTGTGACACTCTAAGCTATGGTTAGGCACGTTTTTATAAAGTTCTAAATATATGTATTCAAACATTTATTTGCCTTGACTCAGGATGTTCAACATTCCTTATTTTCAGACAGTCCGTTTCATATTTGGGATAATGCATTTGAATCAATCATTTTTTCTTACCTTAAAAAATTTGACTTTTTCCCTGTGGGCTGTTAGGCTCGCGGGGGCTGAAAATGCTTCATTTTATTGTGTCATTCTTGGCGCGGACTTTTTTGGCGCAAAATTTTTTTCTGTTTCCGGCGCCATACGTGTCGCCGGAAGTTGCGTCATTTTTTGACGGTTTTTTGCGTCAAAAGTGTCGGCGTTCCGGATGTGGCGTCATTTTTGGCGCCAAAAGCATTTAGGCGCCAAATAATGTGGGCGTCTTTTTTGGCGTTAAATAATATGGGCGTCATTTTTGTCTCCACATTATTTAAGTCTCATTATTTATTGCTTCTGGTTGCTAGAAGCTTGTTCACTGGCATTTTTTTCCCATTCCTGAAACTGTCATTTAAGGAATTTGATAAATTTTGCTTTATATGTTGTTTTTTCTATTACATATTGCAAGATGTTCCACGTTGCATCTGAGTCAGAAGATACTTCAGGAAAATCGCTGCCCGGTGCTGGAGCTACCAAGCTAAGTGTATCTGCTATAAACTTTTGGTATCTGTTTCTCCAGCTGTTGTTTGTATTGCATGTCATGACAAACTTGTTAATGCAGATAAAATTTCCTTTAGTACTGTTACATTACCTGTTGCTGTTCCGTCAACATCTAATTCTCAGAGTGTTCCTGATAACATAAGAGATTTTATTTTTAAATCCATTAAGAAGGCTATGTCTGTTATTTCTCCTTCTAGTATACATAAAAGTCTTTTAAAACTTCTCTTTTTTCAGATGAATTTTTAAATGAACATCATCATTCTAATACTGATAATGGTTCTTCTGGTTCAGAGGTTTCTGTCTCAGAGGTTGATGCTGATAAATCTTTGTATTTGTTCAAGATGGAATTTATTCGTTCTTTACTTAAAGAAGTATTAATTGCATTAGAAATAGAGGATTCTGGTCCTTTTGATACTAAATCTAAATGTTTAAATAAGGTTTTTAAATCTCCTGTAGTTATTCCAGAAGTGTTTTCTCTCCCTGATGCTATTTCTGAAGTACTTTCCAGGGAATGGAATAATTTGGGTAATTCATTTACTCCTTCTAAAACGTTTTAAGCAATTATATTCTGTGCCATCTGACAGATTAGAGTTTTTGGGACAAAATCCCTAAGGTTAATGGGGCTGTCTCTACTCCTGCTATATTTTTAGCGGATGTTGCTGCAGCTTCAACTTTTTGGTTAGAAGCTTTAGCGCAACAAGTAACAGATCATAATTTTATAGCATTATTATTATTCTATAACATGCTAATAATTTTATTTGTGATACCATCTTTGATATCATTAGAGTTGATGTCAGGTATATGTCTCTAGCTATTTTAGCTAGAAGAGCTTTTTGGCTTAAAACTTGGAATGCTGATATGTCTTCTAAGTCTACTTTGCTATCCCTTTCTTTCCAGGGTAATAAATTATTCGGTTCTCAGTTGGATTCTATTATCTCAACTGTTACTGGAGGGAAGGGAACTTTTTTTACCAAAGGATAAAAAATCTAAGGTAAATTTAGGTCTAATAATCGTTTTCGTTCCTTTCCTCACAACAAGGAACAAAAGCCTGATCCTTCATCCTCAGGAGCGGTATCAGTTTGGAAACCATTTCCAGTTTGGAATATATCCAAGCCTTATAGAAACCCAAAGCCAGCTCCTAAGTACCCATGAAGGTGCGGCCCTCATTCCAGCTCAGCTGGTATGGGGCAGATTACGTTTTCTTCAAAGAAATTTGGATCAATTCCGTTCACAATCTTTGGTTTCAGAACATTGTTTCAGAAAGGTACAGAATTGGCTTCAAGTTAAGGCCTCCTGCAAAGAGATTTTTTTCTTTCCCGTGTCCCAGTAAACCCAGCAAAGGCTCAGCATTTCTGAAATGTGTTTCAGATCTAGAGTTGGCTGGAGTAATTATGCCAGTTCCAGTTCTGGAACAGGGGCTGGGGTTTTATTCTATCTCTTCATTGTACCAAAGAAGGTCAATTCCTTCAGACCAGTTCCGGATCTATCAATATTGAATCGTTATGTAAGGATACCAACATTCAAGATGGTAACTGTAGGACTATCCTTCCTTTTGTTTAGCAAGGGCATTATATGTCTACAATAGATTTACAGGATGCATATCTGCATATTCCGATTCATCCAGATCACTTTTAGTTTCTGAGATTCTCTTTTTAGACAAGCATTACCAGTTTTGTGGCTCTACCGTTTGGCCTAGCATCAGCTCCAAGAATTTTTTCAAAGGTTCTCGGTGCCCTTCTGTCTGTAATCAGAGAACAGGGTATTGGTATTTCCTTATTTTGGACGATATCTTGGTACTTGCTCAGTCTTCACATTTTCGCAGAATCTCATACGAATCGACTTGTGTTGTTTCTTCAAGATCATGGTTGGAGGATCAATTTACCAAAAAGTTCATTGATTCCTCAGACAAGGGTAACCTTTTTAGGTTTCCAGATAGATTCAGTGTCTATGACTCTGTCTTTGTCAGACAAGAGAAGTCTAACATTGATATCAGCTTGTCAAAACCTTCAGTCACATTCATTCCCTTTGGTAGCCTTATGCATGGAAATTTTAGGTCTTATGACTGCTGCATCGGATACGATCTCCTTTGCTTGTTTTCACATGCGACCTCTTCAGCTCTGTATGCTGAACCAATGGTGCAGGGATTACACAAAGATATTTCAATTAATATCTTTAAACCGATTATACGACACTCTCTGACGTGGTGGACAGATCACCATCGTTTAGTTCAGGGGGCTTCTTTGTTCTTCCGACCTGGACTATAATCTCAACAGATGCAAGTCTTACAGGTTGGGGAGCTGTGTGGGGGTCTCTGACGGCACAAGGGGTTTGGGAATCTCAGGAGGTGAGATTACCGATCAATATTTTGGAACTCCGTGCAATTTTCAGAGCTCTTCAGTCTTGGCCTCTTCTGAAGAGAGAGTTGTTCATTTGTTTTCAGATAGACAATGTCACAACTGTGGCATACATCAATCATCAAGGAGGGACTCACATTCCTCTGGCTATGAAAGAAGTATCTCGAATTTTGGGTTGGGCGGAATCCAGCTCCTGTCTAATCTCTGCGGTTCATATCCCAGGTATAGACAATTGGGAAGCGGATTATCTCAGTCGCCAAACGTTGCATCCGGGCGAATGGTCTCTTCACCCAGAGGTATTTCTTCAGATTGTTCAAATGTGGGAACTCCCAGAAATAGATCTGATGGCTTCTCATCTAAACAAGAAACTTCCCTGGTATCTGTCCAGATCCCGGGATCCTCAGGCGGAGGCAGTGGATGCATTATCACTTCCTTGGAAGTATCATCCTGCCTATATCTTTCCGCCTCTAGTTCTTCTTCCAAGAGTATTCTCCAAGATTCTAAGGAATGCTCGTTTGTCCTGCTGGTAGCTCCAGCATGGCCTCACAGGTTTTGGTATGCAGATCTTGTCCGGATGGCCTCTTGCCAGCTGTGGACTCTTCCGTTAAGACCAGACCTTCTGTCGCAAGGTCCTTTCTTCCATCAGGATCTCAAATCCTTAAATTTTAAGGTATGGAGTTTGAACGCTTGATTCTTGGTCAAAGAGGTTTCTCTGACTCTGTGATTAATACTATGTGACAGGCTCGTAAATCTGTATCTAGAGAGATATATTATAGAGTCTGGAAGACTTATATTTCTTAGTGTCTTTCTCATCATTTTTCTTGGCATTCTTTTTGAGTACCGAGAATTTTACAGTTTCTTCAGGATGGTTTAGATAAAGGTTTGTCCGCAAGTTCCTTGTAAGGACAAATCTCTGCTCTTTCTGTTCTTTTTCACAGAAAGATTGCTAATCTTCCTGATATTCATTGTTTTGTACAAGCTTTGGTTCGTATAAAACCTGTCTTTAAGTCAATTTCTCCTCCTTGGAGTTTGAATTTGGTTCTGGAGGCTCTTCAAGCTCCTCCTTTTGAACCCATGTATTCTTTGGTCATTAAATTACTTTCTTGGAAAGTTTTGTTTCTTTTGGCCATCTCTTCTGCCAGAAGAGTCTCTGAATTATCTGCTCTTTCTTGTGAGTCTCCTTTTCTGATTTTTCATCAGGATAAGGCGGTGCTGCAAACTTCTTTTGAATTTTTTACCTAAGGTTGTGAATTCTAACAACATTAGTAGAGAAATTGTGGTTTCTTCATTATGTCCTAATCCTATGAATTCTAAGGAGAAATCATTGTATTCTTTGGATGCTGTTAGAGCTTTGTAATATTATGTTGAAGCTAGTAAGTCTTTCCGAAAGACTTCTAGTCTATTTGTCATCTTTTCCGGTTCTAGAAAAGGCCAGAAAGCTTCTGCCATTTCTTTGGCATCTTGGTTGAAATCTTTATTTCATCATGCCTATGTCGAGTCGGGTAAAACTCCGCCTCGAAGGATTACAGCTCATTCTACTAGGTCAGTTTCTACTTCCTGGGCGTTTAGGAATGAAGCTTCGGTTGATCAGATTTGCAAAGCAGCAACTTGGTCCTCTTTGCATACTTTTACTAAATTCTACCATTTTTATGTGTTTTTTTCTTCTGAAGCAGTTTTTGGTAGAAAAGTACTTCAGGCAGTGGTTTCAGTTTGAATCTTCTGCTTATGTTTTCATTAAACTTTATTTTGGGTGTGGATTATTTTCAGCAGGAATTGGCTGGTCTTTATTTTATCCCTCCCTCTCTAGTGACTCTTGCGTGGAAAGATCCACATCTTAGGTAGTCATTATCCCATACGTCACTAGCTCATGGACTCTTGCTAATTACATGAAAGAAAACATAATTTATGTAAGAACTTACCTGATAAATTCATTTCTTTCATATTAGCAAGAGTCCATGAGGCCCACCCTTTTTTTGTGGTGGTTATGATTTTTTTTGTATAAAGCACAATTATTCCAATTCCTTATTTTTTATGCTTTCGCACTTTTTTCTTATCACCCCACTTCTTGGCTATTCGTTAAACTGATTTGTGGGTGTGGTGAGGGGTGTATTTATAGGCATTTTAAGGTTTGGGAAACTTTGCCCCTCCTGGTAGGAATGTATATCCCATACGTCACTAGCTCATGGACTCTTGCTAATATGAAAGAAATGAATTTATCAGGTAAGTTCTTACATAAATTATGTTTTTTCAAATTGTGTTTTTTATTTGATTAAAGTGATTTCCAAGCCTGTTTGTGTATACTACTAGTCTGTTAAAGATGTCTGACACTAAGGAAAATCCTTGTTCAATGTGTTTAGAAGCCATGGTGGAACCCCCTCTCAGAATGTGTCCCACTTGTACTGATATGTCTATACACTTTAAAGATCATATTGTTGCACTTAAGAATGTGGCCCAAGATGATTCTCAGACTGAAGGTAACGAGGGTAGCCCGTCTGCCTCTCTCCAAGTGTCACAACCAGTTACGCCCGCGCAAGCGACGCCTAGTACCTCTAGTGCGTCTAACCCTTTTATATTACAAGACTTAGTGGCAGTCATGGATAATTCTCTTACAGCCTTCTTATCTAAACTGCCCGTGTTACCTGCAAAGCGTGATAGCTCAGTTTTAAGAACAGATTATGAGCATTCTGGCGCTTTGGTAGCCGTATCCGATATACCCTCACAACGCTCTGAAGTGGGAGCGAGGGATTTGATGTTTGAGGGAGAAGTCTCTGATTCAGGAAGGGTTCCTCCTCAGACAGATTCAGATACATTGGCTTTTAAATTTAAATTGTGTAAAATGTACAAGTACCTAGAGGTCCCTGTATACACGGATGCGTTTCCGGTCCCTAAGAGGATTGCGGATATCGTTACTAGGGAGTGAGATAGACCAGGTGTTCCCTTTGTTCCCCCTCCTGTTTTTAAGAAAATGTTCCCCATATCTGACACCACGCGGGACTCGTGGCAGACGGTCCCTAAGGTGGAGGGGGCTGTTTCTACACTTGCTAAACGCACAACCATACCAATTGAAGACAGTTGGGTTTACTTACGAAAATTTTTGTTCAACAAGGTTTTCTTCTCCAGCCTATTGCCTGCATTATTCCTGTAACTACTGCAGCCGCTTTCTGGTTTGAGGCGCTGGAAGACTCACTCCAGACGGAGACCTCATATGAGGAAATTATGGATAGAATTAAGGCTCTTAAGCTAGCTAATTCTTTTATCACTGACGCCGCTTTCCAAATAGCTAAGTTAGCGGCAAAAAATTCAGGTTTCGCCATTTTGGCGCGCAGGTCGCTATGGCTAAAGTCCTGGTCGGCCGATGTGTCATCTAAATCCAAGCTTTTGAACATCCCTTTCAAAGGAAAGACCCTCTTCGGGCCTGAATTGAAAGATTATTTCAGAAATCACCGGGGGAAAAGGCCATGCTCTCCCTCAGGACAAGTCCTTTAAGACAAAGAACAAAGCTAATTTTCGTTCCTTTCGTAATTTCAGGAATTGCCCCACTTCATCCTCTCCGGCTGCAAAGCAAGAGGGTAACGCTTCACAGCCCAAGGCAACTTGGAAACCTTACCAGGGCTGGAATAAGGGGAAACAGGCCAAAAAGCCTTCAGCTGCCACCAAGACAGCATGAAGGGGTAGCCCCCGATCCGGGACCGGATCTAGTAGGGGGCAGACTCTCTCTCTTCACTCAGGCCTGGGCAAGAGATGTACACGATCCTTGGGCGTTAGATATTGTATCCCAGGGATATCTTCTAGAATTCAAAGGTTCTACTCCAAGGGGGAGGTTCCACATTTCTCGTCTGGCTACAGATCAGACAAAGAAAGAGGCGTTTTTACGCTGTGTAGAAGATCTACATAGAAATGGGAGTGATCCACCCAGTTCCAATTGTGGAACAAGGGCTGGGTTTTTACTCAAACCTGTTTGTGGTTCCCAAAAAAGAGGGAACTTTCAGACCCATCCTGGATCTAAAAATTCTAAACAGATTCCTCAGAGTCCCATCATTCAAAATGGAGACCATTCGGACAATCTTACCAATGATCCAGGAAGGTCAATATATGACTACTGTGGATCTAAAGGATGCATACCTACACATTCCTATCCACAAAGATCATCACCAGTTTCTCAGGTTCGCCTTTCTGGACAAGCATTACCAGTTTGTGGCTCAAACTTTCGGCTTAGCCACTGCTCCCAGAATTTTCACAAAGGTGCTAGGGTCCCTTCTGGCGGTGCTTAGACCGCGCGGCATAGCAGTGGCGCCTTACCTAGACGACATTTTAATTCAGGCGCCGTCTTTCCAAAGAGCCAAGTCTCACACGGAGATTGTACTGGCCTTTCTGAGGTCTCACGGGTGGAAGGTGAACATCAAAAAGAGTTCTCTTTCCCCTCTCACAAGGGTTCCCTTCCTAGGGACTCTAATAGACTCGGTAGAAATGAAAATATTTCTGACGGAGGTCAGAAAATTAAAACTCTTAAAGGGCCACTAAACCCAAAATCTTTCTTTCATGATTCAGATAGAGAATAGAAATTTAAACAACATTACAATTTACTTCCATAATTTATTTTGCTTCATTTTTTAAATATCCTTATTTGAAGAAAAAGCAATGCACATGGTGTGCCAATCACATGATGCTTCTATGTGCAGCAACCAATCAGCAGCTAGTGAGCATATCTAGATATGCTTTTCATCGAAGAATATCAAGAGAATAAGACAAATTAGATAATATAAGTAAATTAGAAAGATGTTTAACATTGCATTCTCTTTCTAAATCATAAAAGAAAAAATGTGGGTGGAATGTCCCTTTAACTACTTGCCGAGTTCTTCATTCTATTCCCCGGCCATCTATGGCTCAGTGCATGGAGACAATCGGATTAATGGTAGCGGCAATGGACATAGTCCCTTTTGCTCGGATACACCTCAGACCACTGCAACTATGCATGCTCAAACTGTGGAAAGGGGATTATGCAGACCAGAGATTCTCTTCTCTGGTGGTTGTCTCAGGACCATCTGTCTCAGGGAATATGTTTCCGTAGGCCAGAGTGGGTCATTGCAACGACCGACGCCAGTCTGTTAGGCTGGGGTGCGGTCTGGGACTCCCTGAATGCTCAGGGCTTATGGTCTCGGGAAGAAACACTTCTCCCGATAAACATTCTGGAACTGAGGGCAATATTCAACGCTCTTCAGGCATGGCCTCATCTAGCTGCGGCCAAATTCATCAGATTTCAGTCGGACAACCTCACGACGGTAGCTTACGTCAATCATCAGGGGGGAACAAAGAGTTCCCTAGCGATGACGGAAGTAACCAAAATAATCAGGTGGGTGGAGGATCACTCCTGCCATCTCTCAGCAATTCACATCCCAGGAGTAGACCACTGGGAGGCGGATTTTCTAAGTCGATGTGAAAGTAATAGGTGGCGCAAAATGCTATTTCCTGTGTTGAACGTATTTCTGATATAAATGGGTGCAATATGTTTTTTGGATGGTACAATACCCTTGAATAGATTATTCCTTTCTTCTATAAAATACCACAGTACTCTTAGTTATGAAATAAGTATAAGTATATTTATTTATGGTTAAACACTTTATACAATATAAAAATAAATAAATAAAAGATGATAGAATATTTATGACACCGGTGTCAGTACAATTTGGCCAATAAAATATACATATATAAAAGCATATGTTAAATGCGCATATATAAAAACACTGTTTCAATATCACAATATTTGCTTATTGTATATTGTGGGTATGTATTAATACATATGTGTTGGGTAGTTTCTCTTGCTTAATCTCAAAATACCCAACACATTGTACTAGTATTCTTCGATGTGTTAATACATGATGTGGCAAAAAAAATATATATAATCAGATACCTTGTCAGAAACACGAAGTGGCTGATACTATATTTCGAGTTGTCCTATATGTGCGTTAGTTAAATTCTACGCAAACCTTCATGCGGTCTTATAATAAGCCAGGTTTTTGACCGTAGGTGCGGAGCGGTTAGGCCAGGTATGTTATGTTGCCTAAATGAAAGTTACCTGTTTGGGTTTCATCCGTAATCCTGCTGTTAAATATATGCCGCTGTCTGTGGTGTTTCCTGTCGGTCAGTGACCAAGCAATACTTCTCCGTTACAGCTTGGTGTTCCGTAGACTGCTGTATCTTGATGTCTAGGGTTTATTTGCGGTTAAATATATGCAGCTAGAAAAAACCTCTCTTTTGGCGTTCTCTTGCTTAGGGACTTTATCCTGGATGAGAAAACCGTGCGGTGGTCAGTGCCGTTTGATGTTCTCCTCCCACTCTCCTTTCGGTCAGTGACCGATCGTGTCTTGGCTGAATGTAGCTGGCCTTTGCTTGTATTCTGCTTATGGTCAGAGTGCGGTTAAATAAATGCCGCTAGTTATTTACCAGACAGGTGAAGGCAAAACTTTTTAAACAGTGATGATTGTGGACTTTCTGTGATGAATGATCAGAAGCGCTCCTCTTGACTCTTTTTCAATCGATGCAGCAATACTCCGGTATCTACGCGTTTCGGCTATACAGCCTTTTTCAAGATACCTGTGTGATGGATTGTCCTGTTATTTATACCCTATTAGGGTTCACTCTTAGAGTCCTGGATACTTTCTATACATTACATTTACAGTTTTTGCTTATTTTCGGAAATGCTTTTGTGAAATCCGAAATTCAATAGCAACATTTAAAGAAAATTTGCAACATTTGAGAAAAGTCATTTTCGCATTTTTATGCATTTGAGAAAAGTCATTTTCGCATTTTTATGCATTTGTGAAAGGTTATACATACATTTTTTACATAAATAAACTTTCCTGTAGAATTAGCGTGTGATAATATAGACTATAAAAGGAATAAAGTATTTCGCAGGGATTATATATAAAGTAAAGCTATTTATTTGGGAACAATTTCTTGCCCAATTTTATTACGGAGAGTCTTATTTTTATTGTATATACAATTTGTGTGAGTTTGTGTATTTCTCAATTGTATTATCCCCTGAATTCTTAAATCTAATTTACGTGCGTTTGTGAGAACTCCACTTAGTAGTGTGCTGTCTAAATTGGGTTAAATTTGAATTAAACTGCTTTAATGTGAGTTCCTTAGAACTGCAATTGGATGTATATTCAGGGTGAATAAAATGGATTATTGATTCAGACCTGTCTGTATGGCGTCAAGTAGGGCTGGATTTTACGTCCAATCTATAGTTTGGGCAGATGTTTGATTTTTCTTTAATGTATAGTAAAAATGTCTGATTGTACGACAGATATTGTTACAGTAGATTTTTAAAATGACATTGTGTATACTTCTGGTTCAAAAGTTGTTTGTAAGTAAAGTTTTGATTTTTACTGGTTCTTTAGGTTGGTCTGCTGTGATTGGATTAGCTCATTTTTCATTCTATACTGATATTAGCTTAAGTTAGCCTTCTAATGTATGCTAATCTGCTTCAATTGATTTATATGAATATTTGAATTAAAGCTGTTCTTATTGGTGTTAAGAATATATCTGTTTTTGTGTTTTCAGTTATAGAATAGAATTTAGATCTAGCTCACTATTTAAGCCTCTTGGATGTAAGGTTCCCATTTCAAAAATTAATTTTGCTTCCTGATGGAGAAGTTTCTTTTCAAAATGTCCTCCTCTGTCATCAGATCTTACTTTTCTTATACCCCAAAATTTCATTTCTTTTGGATTCCCTCTGTGGGCTAATTTAAAATGGGCATACAGTCTTGTGTTATCCTTTTCTTTCTCAATGCTGAGAATATGTTCTCTCATTCTGTCCTTCAACTTTCTACTCATTTGGCCTAAATATTGAAGCTCACACGAGCATTGTATAAGGTATATAATGTTATTATCCGTGCATCTAATTACATCTTTTATTTTGACTTCCTTTTTTGTCACGGTGGATTTGACTGATGTACTTGCATGATTTGCAATCATGACATGGGAAGTAACCTGATAAAGTTTCATTATTGAGATTATGTTGATTTAAATTTGTTCTCTGTTTGTACTCACTAGGAGCTAAAATATTCTTGAGGCTTGTGACTTTCTTAAATATGATGTCTGAACGGTGATGGAGTCTTTTCCCTATGATGGGGTCACTTCTGGCAATGTGCCAGTGTTTCTTTAGTATATGTTCAATTTGTTTATGTTGGCTGGAAAAAATGGTGATGAAAGGAATATGGTAGGGGTCTCTATTTACGTCGTCTATACTATTATTTTTATCTTCCAGAAAGACCTTTCTGTCCATTAACCTAACTTGTTTATTTGTATCTGTTAATGTTTTTTGATGATATCCCTTTTCTATGAATCTATTTTGTAAAATCTCAACTTGTTTATCGTAATCAGATACTTCTGTGCCATTTCTTCGTATTCTAGAAAATTGGCCTTTGGGTATATTTCTCTTCCATTTTTCGTGGTGACAGCTTTTGTAATCAATATAACTATTGGCATCTACTTGTTTGAAAAATGTTGTGGTGGTGATTCTATTATTTTTTATTGTTATTTCAATGTCTAAAAAGTTAATTTTTGTTTTGTTAAACTCATGGGTAAATTTTAAACCAAAATCATTAGTATTGAAATCTGATATAAATTGTTCCAGCAGTTCTACATCTCCCCTCCAGATAATAAACATATAATCTATGAACCTTTTATATAGCACGAGATTCACACCCCAAGGTGTTTCTGATATAAACTTTTCTTCGAAATAGCCTACAAATAAATTAGCATAACTGGGTGCGAATCTCGTGCCCATAGCGGTTCCTCTTTTTTGCAAGTAATAGTTTCCATTAAATGTAAAATAATTGTTTGTTAGTATAAATTCCATGCAGTCAATTATGAACTTCTGTTGTGGTTTTGACATTTCTGTGTCTCTAGTTAGAAATGAGTTTGTGGCTTCTAGTCCTTTCTCGTGTTCAATGCACGTGTATAATGAGCTCACATCGCATGTGACAAGAATATAATTATCTTTCCAATCTATGTTTTCTATCAGGTTAAGGTAATGTTTTGTGTCTTTGAGATGTGATGTTATGTTTTTAACGTATTTTTGAAGAAAATAATCTGTATATTGTGATAAATTGGAAGTTAGGGAGTCTATTCCCGATATAATTGGCCGCCCGGGCGGATTTCTGATGTCCTTGTGGATTTTAGGCAGGAAGTAGAAAACTGGTGTTCTATTAGAATACAATTTAATTCCTGGTTATTTATTATCCCTTTCTCTTTCGCTGAAATAGTTAATTTTTCCAAATGTTTCTTCATTCGTTCTAGGGGGTTGTTTATAAGTTTCTTATATGTGGCTTCGTCACCCAATAGTCTATTGGCCTCTTTCAAATAATTCACTGTATCCATTAAGACCACCCCTCCTCCTTTATCTGCTTGTTTAATTGTAATGCTTTTGTTCTCTTTTAGGACTGCATTTTCTTTTTTACTTAAGTTCCATTTTAAATCCTTTTGTTCATCTAATTTCTCTATATCTTCCTTTACTTTTTGTTCAAATATTTCTATAGCACCTCCTTTTTCTTGGGTAGGATTGAAGGTAGATTTTTGTTTGAAATTTGTTTGGATGTAAGTTGAGTTAAGTAAAAAAGAAAATGCAGTCCTAAAAGATCCTGAAGAGAACAAAAGCATTACAATTAAACAAGCAGATAAAGGAGGAGGGGTGGTCTTAATGAATACAGTGAATTATTTGAAAGAGGCCAATAGACTATTGGGTGACGAAGCCACATATAAGAAACTTATTAACAACCCCCTAGAACGAATGAAGAAAAATTTGGAAAAATTAACTATTTTAGCGAAAGAGAAAGGGATAATAAATAACCAGGAATTAAATTTTATTCTAATAGAACACCCTAGAACACCAGTTTTCTACTTCCTGCCTAAAATCCACAAGGACATCACAAATCCGCCCGGGCGGCCAATTATATCGGGAATAGACTCCCTAACTTCCAACTTATCACAATATACAGATTATTTTCTTCAAAAATACGTTAAAAACATAACATCACATCTCAAAGACACAAAACATTTCCTTAACCTGATAGAAAACATAGATTGGAAAGATAATTATATTCTTGTCACATGCGATGTGAGCTCGTTATACACGTGCATTGAACACGAGAAAGGACTAGAAGCCACAAACTCATTTCTAACTAGAGACACAGAAATGTCAAAACCACAACAGAAGTTCATAATTGACTATATGGAATTTATACTAACAAACAATTATTTTACATTTAATGGAAACTATTACTTGCAAAAAAGAGGAACCGCTATGGGCACGAGATTCGCACCCAGTTATGCTAATTTATTTGTAGGCTATTTCGAAGAAAAGTTTATATCAGAAACACCTTGGGGTGCGAATCTCGTGCTATATAAAAGGTTCATAGATTATATTTTTATTATCTGGAGGGGAGATGTAGAACTGCTGGAACAATTTATATCAGATTTCAATACTAATGATTTTGGTTAAAAATTTACCCATGAGTTTAACAAAACAAAAATTAACTTTTTAGACATTGAAATAACAATAAAAAATAATAGAATCACCACCACAACATTTTTCAAACAAGTAGATGCCAATAGTTATATTGATTACAAAAGCTGTCACCACGAAAAATGGAAGAGAAATATACCCAAAAGCCAATTTTCGAGAATACGAAGAAATTGCACAGAAGTATCTGATTACGATAAACAAGTTGGGATTTTACAAAATAGATTCATAGAAAAGGGATATCATCAAAAAACATTAACAGATACAAATAAACAAGTTAGGCTAATGGACAGAAAGGTCCTTCTGGAAGATAAAAATAATAGTATAAACGACGTAAATAGAGACCCCTACCATATTCCTTTCATCACCACCTTTTCCAGCCAACATAAACAAATTAAACATATACTAAAGAAACACTGGCACATTGCCAAAAGTGACCCCATCATAGGGAAAAGACTCCATCACCGTCCAGACATCATATTTAAGAAAGCCACAAACCTCAAGAATATTTTAGCTCCTAGTGAGTACAAACAGAGAACAAATTTAAATCAACATAATCTCAATAATGAAACTTTATCAGGTTACTTCCCATATCATGATTGCAAATCATGCAAGTACAGCACCAAAACAAATTCAGTCAAAGCCACCGTGACAAAAAAGGAAGTCAAAATAAAAGATGTAATTAGATGCACGGATAATAACATTATATACCTTATACAATGCTCGTGTGAGCTTCAATATTTAGGCCAAACGAGTAGAAAGTTGAAGGACAGAATGAGAGAACATATTCTCAGCATTGAGAAAGAAAAGGATAACACAAGACTGTATGCCCATTTTAAATTAGCCCACAGAGGGAATCCAAAAGAAATGAAATTTCGGGGTATAAGAAAAGTAAGATCTGATGAGGAGGAAATTTTGAAAAGAAACTTCTCCATCAGGAAGCAAAATTAATTTTTGAAATGGGAACCTTACATCCAAGAGGCTTAAATAGTGAGCTAGATCTAAATTCTATTCTATAACTGAAAACACAAAAACAGATATATTCTTAACACCAATAAGAACAGCTTTAATTCAAATATATTCAAATATTCATATAAATCAATTGAAGCAGATTAGCATACATTAGAAGGCTAACTTAAGCTAATATCAGTATAGAATGAAAAATGAGCTAATCCAATCACAGCAGACCAACCTAAAGAACCAGTAAAAATCAAAACTTTACTTACAAACAACTTTTGAACCAGAAGTATACACAATGTCATTTTAAAAATCTACTGTAACAATATCTGTCGTACAATCAGACATTTTTACTATACATAAAAGAAAAATCAAACATCTGCCCAAACTATAGATTGGACGTAAAATCCAGCCCTACTTGACACCATACAGACAGGTCTGAATCAATAATCCATTTTATTCACCCTGAATATACCTCCAATTGCAGTTCTAAGGAACTCACATTAAAGCAGTTTAATTCAAATTTAACCCAATTTAGACAGCACACTACTAAGTGGAGTTCTCACAAACACACGAAAATCAGATTTAAGAATTCAGGGGATAATACAATTGGGAAATACACAAACTCACACAAATTGTATATACAATAAAAATAAGACTCTCCGTAATAAAATTGGGCAAGAAATTGTTCCCAAATAAATAGCTTTACTTTATATATAATCCCTGCGAAATACTTTATTCCTTTTATAGTCTATATTATCACACGCTAATTCTACAGGAATTTATGTAAAAAATGTATGTATAACCTTTCACAAATGCATAAAAATGCGAAAATGACTTTTCTCAAATGCATAAAAATGCGAAAATGACTTTTCTCAAATGTTGCAAATTTTCTTTAAATGTTGCTATTGAATTTCGGATTTCACAAAAGCACTTCCGAAAATAAGCAAAAACTGTAAATGTAAGAGTGAACCCTAATAGGGTATAAATAACAGGACAATCCATCACACAGGTATCTTGAAAAAGGCTGTATAGCCGAAACGCGTAGATACCGGAGTATTGCTACATCGATTGAAAAAGAGTCAAGAGGAGCGCTTCTGATCATTCATCACAGAAAGTCCACAATCATCACTGTTTAAAAAGTTTTGCCTTCACCTGTCTGGTACATATCAACAACTAGTGGCATTTATTTAACCGCACTCTGACCATAAGCAGAATACAAGCAAAGGCCAGCTACATTCAGCCAAGACACGATCGGTCACTGACCGAAAGGAGAGAGGGAGGAGAACATCAAACGGCACTGACCACCGCACGGTTTTCTCATCCAGGATAAAGTCCCTAAGCAAGAGAACGCCAAAAGAGAGGTTTTTTCTAGCTGCATATATTTAACCGCAAATAAACCCTAGACATCAAGATACAGCAGCCTACGCAACACCAAGCTGTAACGGAGAAGTATTGCTTGGTCACTGACCGACAGGAAACACCACAGACAGCGGCATATATTTAACCGCAGAATTACGGATGAAACCCAAACAGGTAACTTTCATTTAGGCAACATAACATACCTGGCCTAACCGCTCCGCACCTACGGTCAAAAACCTGGCTTATTATAAGACCGCATGAAGGTTTGCGTAGAATTTAACTAACGCACATATAGGACAACTCGAAATATAGTATCAGCCACTTAGTGTTTCTGACAAGGTATCTGATTATATATATATTTTTTTGCCACATCATGTATTAACACATCGAAGAATACTAGTACAATTTGTTGGGTATTTTGAGATTAAGCAAGAGAAACTACCCAACACATATGTATTAATACATACCCACAATATACAATAAGCAAATATTGTGATATCGAAACAGTGTTTTTAAATATGCACATTTTACATATGCTTTTATATATAAATATATTTTATTGGCCAAATTGTACTGACACCGGTGTCATAAATATTCTATCATCTTTTATTTATTTATTTTTATATTGTATAAAGTGTTTAACCATAAATAAATATACTTATACTTATTTCATAACTAAGAGTACTGTGGTATTTTATAGAAGAAAGGAATAATCTATTCAAGGGTATTGTACCATCCAAAAAACATATTGCACCCATTTATATCAGAAATACGTTCAACACGGGAAATAGCATTTTGCGCCACCTATTACTTTCACATCATTTAAAAAAAAAACAATTCCCCACCATCTTACAGTCTAACCCATTTTTTGATTACTCATACGGATTTTCTAAGTCGTCAGACTTTTCACCCGGGGGAGTGGGAACTCCACCCGGAGGTATTTGCCCAGCTGACTCAGCTATGGGGCACCCCAGAGTTGGATCTAATGGCGTCCCGTCAGAACACCAAACTTCCTCTCTACGGTCCAGGTCCCGGGACCCCAAGGCGGTATTGATAGATGCTCTAGCAGCGCCTTGGTCCTTCAATCTGGCTTATGTTTTTCCACCGTTTCCTCTCCTCCCGCGTCTGGTTGCCAGAATCAAGCAGGAGAAGGCTTAAGTGATTCTGATAGCGCCTGCGTGGCCACGCAGGACTTGGTATGCAGACCTAGTGGACATGTCATCTGTCCCACCATGGACACTGCCAATGAGGCAGGATCTTCTTATACAGGGTCCATTCAAGCATCTAAATCTAGTTTCTCTAAGTCTGACTGCTTGGAGATTGAACGCTTAGTTCTATCAAAGCGTGGGTTCTCTGAGTCAGTTATAGATACTCTGATTCAGGCTAGAAAGCCTGTCACCAGGAAAATCTACCATAAGATATGTCGGAAATATCTTTGTTGGTGTGAATCCAAGGGTTACTCATGGAGTAAGATTAGGATTCCCAGGATATTGTCCTTTCTCCAAGAAGGATTGGAGAAAGGATTGTCAGCTAGTTCCTTAAAAGGACAAATATCTGCTTTGTCTATCCTGTTACACAAGCGTCTGGCAGAGGTACCAGACGTTCAAGCGTTTGCTCAGGTTTTAGTCAGGATCAAGCCTGTCTATAAACCTGTGGCTCCGCCATGGAGTTTGAATCTAGTTCTTTCAGTTCTTCAAGGAGTTCCGTTTGAACCTTTACATTCCATAGACATTAAGTTGTTATCTTGGAAAGTTTTGTTTTTGATAGCTATCTCTTCTGCTCGAAGAGTTTCAGAATTATCTGCCTTACAGTGTGATTCACCTTACCTGGTGTTCCACGCAGATAAGGTAGTTTTGCGTACCAAGCCTGGTTTTCTTCCTAAAGTTGTTTCTAACAAGAATATTAACCAGCAAATAGTTGTTCCTTCTCTGTGTCCTAATCCATCTTCGAAGAAGGAACGTCTTTTACACAATCTTGATGTAGTTCGTGCTTTAAAGTTCTATTTACAAGCAACTAAGGATTTCAGACAAACATCTTCCTTGTTTATCTATTCTGGTAAGAGGAGAGGTCAGAAAGCGACTGCTACCTCTCTTTCCTTTTGGCTGAAAAGCATCATCCGTTTGGCCTATGAGACTGCTGGCCAGCAGCCTCCTGAAAGAATTACTGCCCATTCTACCAGAGCAGTGGCTTCCACATGGGCTTTCAAAAATGAGGCTTCTGTTGAACAGATTTGTAAGGCAGCGACTTGGTCTTCACTGCATACTTTTGCCAAATTTTACAAATTCAATACTTTTGCTTCTTCGGAGGCTATTTTTGGGGGATAAGGTACCTAGCTTGTTCCCTCCCTTCATCCGTGTCCTATAAGCTTTGGTATTGGTATCCCACAAGTAAAGAATGAATCCGTGGACTGGATACACCTTGCAAGAGAAAACAGAATTTATGCTTGCCTGATAAATTGCTTTCTCTTGCGGTGTATCCAGTTCACGGCCCGCCCTGGCATTTAAGTCAGGTCAAATTTTTTTGTTTAAACTACAGTCACCACTGCACACTATGGTTTCTCCTTTTTCTTCCTAACGGTCGAATGACTGGGGGGTGGAGCTAGAGGGGGAGCTATATGGACAGCTCTGCTGTGTGCTCTCTTTGCCACTTCCTGTAGGGAATGAGAATATCCCACAAGGATGAATCTGTGGACTGGATACACCGCAAGAGAGAGCAATTTATCAGGCAAGCATAAATTCTGTTTTCTCTTGTTAAGTGTATCCAGTCCACGGATCAAACATTACTTGTGGGATATTCTCCTTCCCAACAGGAAGTTGCAAGAGGATCACCCACAGCAGAGCTGCTATATAGCTCCTCCCCTCACTGCCATATCCAGTCATTCTCTTGCAACTCTCAACAAAGATGGACGTAGTAAGAGGAGAGTGGTGTATTATAGTTAGTTTTTTAACTTCAATCAAAAGTTTGTTATTTTTAAATGGTACCGGAGTGTACTATTTCATCTCAGGCAGCATTAGAAGAAGAATCTGCCTGTGATTTCTATGATCTTAGCAAAAGTTACTAAGATCAACTGCCGTTCTCACATTTTTTTAAAGGAGTGAAGTAACTTAAGAGGGGGAATGGCATGCAGGTTTTCCCTGCAATAAAGTATGTGCAGTTAATATATTTCTAGGGATGGAATTTGCTAGAAAAATGCTGCTGATACCGGATTAATGTAAGTTAAGCCTTAAATCAGTGATAGCGACTGGTTTCAGGCTTATTAACAGAGATACATACTCTTATAAAAGTGTAATATAAAACGTTTGCTGGCATGTTAATCGTTTTTATATATGTTTGGTGACAAAACTTATTGGGGCCTAGTTTTTTTTTCCACATGGCTGGCTTGATTTTTGCCTAGAAACTGTTTCCTGAAGCTTTCCACTGTTGCAATATGAGTAGGAAGGGCCTATTTTAGTGCTTTTCTGTGTAGCTAAAAATACTGACAGAGACATTCAGCTTCCCTCTGCATGATACAGGACATCTCTGAAGGGCTCAAAAGGCTTCAAAGTCGTGTTTGAGGAGGGTAACAATCACAGTAGACTGTGGCAGTTGTTGTGACTGTGTTTAAAAAACGTTTTTGTCATTTATTATTTTGTTTTTGTTATTAAGGGGTTAATCATCCATTTGCAAGTGGGTGCAATGCTCTGCTGACTTGTTACATACACTGTAAAAATTTTGTTAGTGTAACTGCCTTTTTTCACTGTTATTTCAAATTTTGTCAAAATTTGTTTCTCTTAAAGGCACAGTAACGTTTTTTATATTGCTTGTTAACTTGCTTTAAAGTGTTTTCCAAGCTTGCTAGTCTCATTGCTAGTCTGTACAAACATGTCTGAAACAGAGGATACTTGTTCATTATGTTTAAAAGCCATGGTGGAGCCCCATAGGAGAATGTGTACTAAATGTATTGATTTCACCTTAAACAGTAAAGATCAGTCTTTATCTATAAAAGAATTGTCACCAGAGGGGTCTGTCGAGGGGGAAGTTATGCCGACTAACTCTCCCCACGTGTCGGACCCTTCGCCTCCCGCTCAAGGGACGCACGCTAATATGGCGCCAAGTACATCAGGGACGCCCATAGCGATTACTTTGCAGGACATGGCTGCAATCATGAATAATACCCTGTCAGAGGTATTATCCAGATTGCCTGAATTGAGAGGCAAGCGCGATAGCTCTGGGGTTAGACGAGATACAGAGCGCGTAGATGCTGTAAGAGCCATGTCTGATACTGCGTCACAATATGCAGAACCTGAGGACGGAGAGCTTCAGTCTGTGGGTGACGTCTCTGATTCGGGGTGACCTGATTCAGAGATTTCTAATTTTAAATTTAAGCTTGAGAACCTCTGTGTATTGCTTGGGGAGGTATTAGCTGCTCTGAATGACTGTGACACAATTGCAGTGCCAGAGAAATTGTGTAGGCTGGATAAATACTATGCAGTGCCGTTGAGTACTGATGTTTTTCCAATACCTAAAAGGCTTACAGAAATTATTAGTAAGGAGTGGGATAGGCCCGGTGTGCCCTTTTCCCCACCTCCTATATTTAGAAAAAAAATTCCAATTGATGCCACTACACAGGACTTATGGCAGACTGTCCCTAAGGTGGAGGGAGCAGTTTCTACTTTAGCAAAGCGTACCACTATCCCGGTTGAGGACAGTTGTGCTTTTTCAGATCCAATGGATAAAAAATTAGAGGGTTACCTTAAGAAAATTTTTATTCAACAAGGTTTTATTTTACAACCCCTTGCATGCATTGCGCCTGTCACTGCTGCAGCGGCATTCTGGTTTGAGGCCCTGGAAGAGGCCATCCATACAGCTCCATTGACTGAAATTGTTGACAAGCTTAGAACTCTTAAGCTAGCTAACTCATTTGTTTCTGATGCCATTGTTAATTTGACTAAACTAACGGCTAAGAATTCCGTATTCGCCATCCAGGCGCGTAGGGCGCTATGGCTCAAATCCTGGTCAGCTGATGTGACTTCAAAGTCTAAATTACTCAACATTCCTTTCAAGGGGCAGACCTTATTCGGGCCTGGTTTGAAAGAAATTATTGCTAATTATTACTGGAGGTAAGGGTCATACCCTTCCTCAGGACAGGGCCAAATCAAAGGCCAAACAGTCTAATTTTCGTGCCTTTCGAAATTTCAAGGCAGGTGCAGCATCAACTTCCTCTGCTTCAAAACAAGAGGGAACTTTTGCTCAATCCAAGCAGGCCTGGAAACCTAACCAGTCCTGGAACAAGGGCAGGCAGGCCAGAAAGCCTGCTGCTGCCTCTAAGACAGCATGAAGGAGCGGCCCCCTATCCGACAACGGATCTAGTAGGGGGCAGACTCTCTCTCTTCGCCCAGGCGTGTGCAAGAGATGTTCAGGATCCCTTGGCGTTGGAGATCATATCTCAGGGATATCTTCTGGACTTCAAAGCTTCTCCTCCACAAGGGAGATTTCACCTTTCAAGATTATCTGCAAACCAGATAAAGAAAGAGGCATTCCTAAGCTGCGTACAAGATCTCCTTGTAATGGGAGTGATCCATCCAGTTCCGCGGACGGAACAAGGACAGGGGTTTTATTCAAATCTGTTTGTGGTTCCCAAAAAAGAGGGAACCTTCAGACCAATTTTGGATTTAAAGATCCTAAACAAATCCCTCAGAGTTCCGTCATTCAAGATGGAAACTTTTTGAACCATTTTACCCATGATCCAAGAGGGTCAGTACATGACCACAGTGGACATAAAGGATGCCTACCTTCACATTCCGATTCACAAGAATCATCATCAGTTCCTGAGGTTTGCCTTTCTAGACAGGCATTACCAATTTGTAGCTCTTCCATTCGGGTTGGCTACAGCCCCAAGAATTTTTACAAAGGTTCTGGGCTCACTTCTGGCGGTCCTTAGACCGCGAGGCATAGCGGTGGCTCCTTACCTGGACGATATCCTGATACAGGCGTCAAGCTTTCAAATTGCCAAATCTCATACAGAGATAGTTCTGGTATTCCTGAGGTCGCATGGGTGGAAAGTGAACGAAGAAAAGAGTTCTCTATCTCCTCTCACGAGGGTTTCCTTCCTAGGGACTCTAATAGATTCTGTAGAAATGAAAATTTACCTGACGGAGTCCAGGTTATCAAAACTTCTAAATGCTTGCTGTGTTCTTCACTCCATTCCGCGCCCCACGGTGGCTCAGTGCATGGAAGTAATCGGCTTAATGGTAGCGGCGATGGACATAGTGCCATTTGCGCGCCTGCATCTCAGACCGCTGCAATTATGCATGCTCAGTCAGTGGAATGGGGATTACACAGATTTGTCCCCTCTACTAAATCTAGATCAGGAAACCAGAGATTCTCTTCTCTGGTGGTTATCTCGGGCCCATCTGTCCAAGGGTATGACCTTTCGCAGACCAGATTGGACAATTGTAACAACAGATGCCAGCCTTCTAGGTTGGGGTGCAGTCTGGAACTCCCTGAAGGCTCAGGGTTCATGGACTCAGAAGGAGAAACTCCTCCCAATAAATATTCTGGAGTTAAGAGCAATATTCAATGCTCTTCTGGCTTGGCCTCAGCTAGCAATACTGAGGTTCATCAGATTTCAGTCGGACAACATCACGACTGTGGCTTACATCAACCATCAAGGGGGAACCAGGAGTTCCCTAGCGATGTCAGAAGTCTCCAAGATAATTCGCTGGGCAGAGACTCACTCTTGCCACCTGTCAGCGATTCATATCCCAGGTGTAGAGAACTGGGAGGCGGATTTTCTAAGTCGTCAGACTTTTCATCTGGGGGAATGGGAACTCCATCCGAAGGTGTTTGCTCAATTGGTTCTCCGTTGGGGCAAACCAGAATTGGATCTCATGGCGTCTCGCCAGAACACCAAGCTTCCTTGTTACAGATCCAGGTCCAGGGACCCAGAAGCGGCACTGATAGATGCTCTAGCAGCGCCTTGGTTCTTCAACCTGGCTTATGTGTTTCCACCGTTTCCTCTGCTCCCTCGTCTGATTGCCAAAATCAAACAGGAAAGAGCATCGGTGATATTGATAGCGCCTGCGTGGCCACGCAGGACCTGGTATGCAGACCTAGTGGACATGTCATCCTTTCCACCATGGACTCTGCCTCTGAGACAAGACCTTCTAATACAAGGTCCTTTCAATCATCCGAATCTACTTTCTCTGAGACTGACTGCATGGAGATTGAACGCTTGATCCTATCAAAGCGTGGCTTCTCCGAGTCAGTAATTGATACCTTAATACAGGCAAGAAAGCCTGTCACCAGGAAAATTTACCACAAGATATGGCGTAAATATCTTCATTGGTGTGATTCCAAGAATTACTCATGGAGTAGGGTTAGGATTCCTAGGATATTGTCCTTCCTCCAAGAGGGTTTGGACAAAGGATTATCAGCTAGTTCTTTAAAGGGACAGATTTCTGCTCTGTCTATTCTTTTACACAAGCGTCTGGCAGAAGTTCCAGACATTCAGGCATTTTGTCAGGCTTTAGTTAGAATTAAGCCTGTGTTTAAACCTGTTGCTCCTCCATGGAGCTTAAACTTGGTTCTTAAAGTTCTTCAAGGGGTTCCGTTTGAACCCCTTCATTCTATTGATATCAAACTTCTTTCATGGAAAGTTCTTTTTCTGATGGCTATTTCCTCGGCTCGAAGACTCTCGGAGTTATCTGCCTTACATTGTGATTCTCCTTATCTGATCTTTCATTCAGATAAAGTTGTTCTGCGTACAAAACCTGGGTTTTTACCTAAGGTGGTTTCTAACAAGAATATCAATCAAGAGATTGTTGTTCCATCATTATGTCCTAATCCTTCTTCAAAGAAGGAACGTCTTTTGCATAATCTAGACGTAGTCCGTGCCTTGAAGTTTTACTTACAGGCTACTAAAGATTTTCGCCAAACATCTAACCTGTTTGTTGTTTACTCTGGACAGAGGAGAGGTCAGAAGGCCTCGGCAACCTCTTTCTTTTTGGCTTCGGAGTATAATCTGTTTAGCCTATGAGACTGCTGGACAGCAGCCTCCTGAAAGGATTACAGCTCATTCTACTAGAGCTGTGGCTTCCACCTGGGCCTTTAAAAATGAGGCCTCTGTTGAACAGATTTGCAAGGCTGCGACTTGGTCTTCCCTTCATACTTTTTCCAAATTTTACAAATTTGATACTTTTGCTTCTTCGGAGGCTGTTTTTGGGAGAAAGGTTCTACAGGCAGTGGTTCCTTCCGTTTAAGTTCCTGCCTTGTCCCTCCCATCATCCGTGTACTTTAGCTTTGGTATTGGTATCCCACAAGTAATGGATGATCCGTGGACTGGATACACTTAACAAGAGAAAACATAATTTATGCTTACCTGATAAATTTATTTCTCTTGTAGTGTATCCAGTCCACGGGCCGCCCTGTCCTTTTCAGGCAGGTCTAAATTTTAATTAAACTACAGTCACCACTGCACCCTATGGTTTCTCCTTTTCTCGGCTTGTTTCGGTCGAATGACTGGATATGGCAGTGAGGGGAGGAGCTATATAGCAGTTCTGCTGTGGGTGATCCTCTTGCAACTTCCTGTTGGGAAGGAGAATATCCCACAAGTAATGGATGATCCGTGGACTGGATACACTACAAGAGAAATAAATTTATCAGGTAAGCATAAATTATGTTTTTTCTTTATGCTTCCGCAAAAGATTTTAAACTGATGGAAATAAAGTATTTGGATTTTTAAGAGTTCCCCGGGTGAGTTTTTCTGGATGCACATAGTGCTTACAGAGCAGGAAGGAGTCGGGTTAGCGTTGCCAAGGAGGAGAGGAGCAGCGGTGAGTAAAATAACTTATGTAATGCAGGCATAGTTCCTGTTTGTGGTATTCAAAAGTGAACTCTTCTTTCTTTACCCCGCAATCTGCTCTCTCTGTGGACCGGAACCAGTCTGTCACACAAAAGTTTAATTTTAAGAATAAAAAGTGTGCATGTATATATGACCGAGACTGACCCGACCTTTCCAAGAATTGCATGTTTACCTTCCTATGCTTATCCTGCGGAGTCTAATACACTTAAGTTTTTACAAAAAAGGATCGTGAATGTATACTGAACTAAAGAGACTTTATTTAAACTAGCCGATTCTAATGTGAGAAGGTCAATTCTTTATATTTGATATTTGCTTTGGAGATATACAGGTGTATCTCAACCCGGATCTACTCGCAACAAAATCGACTATAGTACGCTATGGATAACCAAATACAAGAAAACAGACTTTTGACTTACTACTCATTAAAAACTGACAAAGAGGGTGACTGCAAGACTACTGAGCTGGAGAGCATTTTTTCAACTGATAAAGCACATTCATCACTAAGTCAACTTTTTGATGAAATGGAAAAGTTACTGATAAAGGAAAAAAGACTCAGTTGGGACATTTGGATTATGGAGAGATATCACACTTTGGCAATGGTCCCGCGGGGACTGCAAATAAATAAATTCCCCACTTTTTCTACAGATGACTTGGAGTTCATTACTAAGTGGAACAACATACTGACTGACTGTTCATTGAAATTAATCAAAATGATCATAGACTTTAAAAATGGACAATTAACAACTGTCAAAGAATTGATCAATGCTTTACAGCTGGAACTAAATAAGAGAAGTAATGATGTTAACTATTTGAAGTTTGATGATATTTTGCATAAAACAGTTGCTGAGGCTAAGAAATTACTAATGCAAGTTAAACATGGAAAGTATTTGCGTGATCAGATGGATTATGATAACAATAGTGTATATATCTGGAATAGAAAAGAAAAATATCAACAGAGAAAAGCGTTATATAATCATAATAGAGGTCATAACAGATCCAGAGGTAGAGGCATAGGGAGACGTTCAAGTGAAACAGATAAAAAGGTCACATTTTCAGACAGCGAATTAGATTCTTGGGGGGGAAGACTCTGCATCTGGGGGGGAAGAGAATATATCTTTCTTTCATGTAATTAGCAAGAGTCCATGAGCTAGTGACGTATGGGATATACATTCCTACCAGGAGGGGCAAAGTTTCCCAAATCTTAAAATGCCTATAAATACACCCCTCACCACACCCACAATTCAGTTTTACAAACTTTGCCTCCCATGGAGGTGGTGAAGTAAGTTTGTGCTAGATTCTACGTTGATATGCGCTTCGCAGCAGGTTGAAGCCCGGTTTTCCTCTCAGAGTGCAGTGAATGTCAGAGGGATGTGAAGAGAGTATTGCCTATTTGAATACAATGGTCTTCCTCTAGGGGATCTATTTCATAGGTTCTCTGTTATCGGTCGTAGAGATTTCTTCTCCTACCTCCCTTTTCAGATCGACGATATACTCTTATATACCATTACCTCTACTGATTCTCGTTTCAGTACTGGTTTGGCTATCTACTATATGTAGATGAGTGTCCTGGGGTAAGTAAATCTTATTTTTTGTGACACTCTAAGCTATGGTTGGGCACTTTATATGTAAAGTTCTAAATATATGTGTTTAAACTTATATTTGCCATGATTCAGGATAATCTGTATTCCTTCATTCAGACTTTCAGTTTCATTATTTTGGGATAATGCATATAAATATATATTTTTTCTTACCTTGAAAAATTTTCAATTGACTATTTTTCCCTGCGGGCTGTTAGGCTCGCGGGGGCAGAAAATGCTTCATTTTATTGTGTCATTTTTGGCGCAAAATTTTGTAATTTCCGGCGCCGTAGTTGACGCCGGAAGTTGTATTCAGTTAACGTCATTTTTTTGACGCATGTGTATTAAGACGATTTTTTGCGCCAAAAAATGTGGGCGTCGGTTTCGGCGTCAGAGGATGTGGTGTCATACTTGGCACCAAAAAATATGGGCGTTGTACTTAGCGCCAATAATGTGGGCGTCATTCTTGGCGCCAAAAATGTGGGCGTCTTTTTTGTTCCACTTTTTTCTCACATTATTTAAGTCTCATTTTTTCATTGCTTCTGGTTTCTAGAAGCTTGTTATTTTGCATTTTTTCCCATTCCTGAAACTGTCATTTAAGGAATTTGATAATTTTGCTTTATATGTTGTTTTTTTCTATTACATATTGCAAGATTTCTCGTACACTGTTCCTGTTTCAAAACATACTGAGGGATTCCTGTTGACTGAGTTCAGTCCTACCAAAGCTAAGTTCATTTGTTTTAAATGTTATGAATGTTTATCTTTAGCTATGGTTTGTTATAAGTTATCATGATAAACTTTTACATGCAGAATCCATTAGTATTTATGCTTTATGTATTGCTATTCTTTTTACATCTTATATACAAGATATACTTAGAACATTTATAAGAATATTTCTCCAACATAGGTGTGTCCGGTCCACGGCGTCATCCTTACTTGTGGGATATTCTCTTCCCCAACAGGAAATGGCAAAGAGCCCAGCAAAGCTGGTCACATGATCCCTCCTAGGCTCCGCCTACCCCAGTCATTCTCTTTGCCGTTGTACAGGCAACATCTCCACGGAGATGGCTTAGAGTTTTTTAGTGTTTAACTGTAGTTTTTATTATTCAATCAAGAGTTTGTTATTTTGAAATAGTGCTGGTATGTACTATTTACTCAGAAACAGAAAAGAGATGAAGATTTCTGTTTGTATGAGGAAAATGATTTTAGCACCCGTCACTAAAATCCATGGCTGTTCCACACAGGACTGTTGAGAGCAATTAACTTCAGTTGGGGGAACAGTGAGCAGTCTCTTGCTGCTTGAGGTATGACACATTCTAACAAGACGATGTAATGCTGGAAGCTGTCATTTTCCCTCTGGGATCCGGTAAGCCATGTTTATTACGATTGTAAATAAGGGCTTCAAAAAGGGCTTATTAAGACTGTAGACTTTTTTTGGGCTAAATCGATTGATTATTAACACATATTTAGCCTTGAGGAATCATTTTATCTGGGTATTTTGATATAATAATATCGGCAGGCACTGTTTTAGACACCTTATTCTTTAGGGGCTTTCCCAAAGCATAGGCAGAGCCTCATTTTCGCGCCGGTGTTGCGCACTTGTTTTTGAGAGGCATGGCATGCAGTCGCATGTGAGAGGAGCTCTGATACTTAGAAAAGACTTCCTGAAGGCGTCATTTGGTATCGTATTCCCCTTGGGGCTTGGTTGGGTCTCAGCAAAGCAGATACCAGGGACTGTAAAGGGGTTAAAGTTCAAAACGGCTCCGGTTCCGTTATTTTAAGGGTTAAAGCTTCCAAATTTGGTGTGCAATACTTTTAAGGCTTTAAGACACTGTGGTGAAAATTTGGTGAATTTTGAACAATTCCTTCATGTTTTTTCGCATTTGCAGTAATAAAGTGTGTTCAGTTTAAAATTTAAAGTGACAGTAACGGTTTTATTTTAAAACGTTTTTTGTACTTGTTATCAAGTTTATGCCTGTTTAACATGTCTGAACTACCAGATAGACTGTGTTCTGAATTTGGGGAAGCCAGAATTCCTATTCATTTAAATAAATGTGATTTATGTGACAATGACAATGATGCCCAAGATGATTCCTCAAGTGAGGGGAGTAAGCATGGTACTGCATCATTCCCTCCTTCGTCTACACGAGTCTTGCCCACTCAGGAGGCCCCTAGTACATCTAGCGCGCCAATACTCCTTACTATGCAACAATTAACGGCTGTAATGGATAATTCTGTCAAAAACATTTTAGCCAAAATGAACACTTATCAGCGTAAGCGCGACTGCTCTGTTTTAGATACTGAAGAGCATGACGACGCTGATATTAATATTTCTGAAGGGCCCCTAACTCAGTCTGATGGGGCCAGGGAGGTTTTGTCTGAGGGAGAAATTACTGATTCAGGGAACATTTCTCAACAAGCTGAACCTGATGTGATTGCATTTAAATTTAAGTTGGAACATCTCCGCATTCTGCTTAAGGAGGTATTATCCACTCTGGATGATTGTGACAAGCTGGTCATCCCAGAGAAACTATGTAAAATGGACAAGTTCCTAGAGGTGCCGGGGCTCCCAGAAGCTTTTCCTATACCCAAGCGGGTGGCGGACATTGTTAATAAAGAATGGGAAAGGCCCGGTATTCCTTTCGTCCCTCCCCCCATATTTAAAAAATTGTTTCCTATGGTCGACCCCAGAAAGGACTTATGGCAGACAGTCCCCAAGGTCGAGGGAGCGGTTTCCACTTTAAACAAACGCACCACTATACCCATAGAGGATAGTTGTGCTTTCAAAGATCCTATGGATAAAAAATTAGAAGGTTTGCTTAAAAAGATGTTTGTTCAGCAGGGTTACCTTCTACAACCAATTTCATGCATTGTCCCTGTCGCTACAGCCGCATGTTTCTGGTTCGATGAGCTGATAAAGGCGGTCGACAGTGATTCTCCTCCTTATGAGGAGATTATGGACAGAATCAATGCTCTCAAATTGGCTAATTCTTTCACCCTAGACGCCACTTTGCAATTGGCTAGGTTAGCGGCTAAGAATTCTGGGTTTGCTATTGTGGCGCGCAGAGCGCTTTGGTTGAAATCTTGGTCGGCTGATGCGTCTTCCAAGAACAAGCTACTTAACATTCCTTTCAAGGGGAAAACGCTGTTTGGCCCTGACTTGAAAGAGATTATCTCGGATATCACTGGGGGTAAGGGCCACGCCCTTCCTCAGGATCGGCCTTTCAAGGCAAAAAATAAACCTAATTTTCGTCCCTTTCGTAGAAACGGACCAGCCCAAAGTGCTACGTCCTCTAAGCAAGAGGGTAATACTTCTCAAGCCAAGCCAGCTTGGAGACCAATGCAAGGCTGGAACAAGGGAAAGCAGGCCAAGAAACCTGCCACTGCTACCAAGACAGCATGAAATGTTGGCCCCCGATCCGGGACCGGATCTGGTGGGGGGCAGACTCTCTCTCTTCGCTCAGGCTTGGGCAAGAGATGTTCTGGATCCTTGGGCGCTAGAAATAGTCTCCCAAGGTTATCTTCTGGAATTCAAGGGACTTCCCCCAAGGGGGAGGTTCCACAGGTCTCAGTTGTCTTCAGACCACATAAAAAGACAGGCATTCTTACATTGTGTAGAAGACCTGTTAAAAATGGGAGTGATTCATCCCGTTCCATTAAGAGAACAAGGGATGGGGTTCTACTCCAATCTGTTTATAGTTCCCAAAAAAGAGGGAACGTTCAGACCAATCTTAGATCTCAAGATCTTAAACAAGTTTCTCAAGGTTCCATCGTTCAAGATGGAAACCATTCGAACTATTCTTCCTTCCATCCAGGAAGGTCAATTCATGACCACGGTGGATTTAAAGGATGCGTATCTACATATTCCTATCCACAAGGAACATCATCGGTTCCTGAGGTTCGCATTCCTGGACAAACATTACCAGTTCGTGGCGCTTCCTTTCGGATTAGCCACTGCTCCAAGGATTTTCACAAAGGTACTAGGGTCCCTTCTAGCTGTGCTAAGACCAAGGGGCATTGCTGTAGTACCTTACTTGGACGACATTCTGATTCAAGCGTCGTCCCTTCCTCAAGCAAAGGCTCACACGGACATTGTCCTGGCCTTTCTCAGATCTCACGGATGGAAAGTGAACGTGGAAAAAAGTTCTCTATCTCCGTCAACAAGGGTTCCCTTCTTGGGAACAATAATAGACTCCTTAGAGATGAGGATTTTTCTGACAGAGGCCAGAAAAACAAAACTTCTAGACTCTTGTCGGATACTTCATTCCGTTCCTCTTCCTTCCATAGCTCAGTGCATGGAAGTGATCGGGTTGATGGTAGCGGCAATGGACATAGTTCCTTTTGCACGCATTCATCTAAGACCATTACAACTGTGCATGCTCAGTCAGTGGAATGGGGACTATACAGACTTGTCTCCGAAGATACAAGTAAATCAGAGGACCAGAGACTCACTCCGTTGGTGGCTGTCCCTGGACAACCTGTCACGAGGGATGACATTCCGCAGACCAGAGTGGGTCATTGTCACGACCGACGCCAGTCTGATGGGCTGGGGCGCGGTCTGGGGATCCCTGAAAGCTCAGGGTCTTTGGTCTCGGGAAGAATCTCTTCTACCGATAAATATTCTGGAACTGAGAGCGATATTCAATGCTCTCAAGGCTTGGCCTCAGCTAGCGAGGGCCAAGTTCATACGGTTTCAATCAGACAACATGACAACTGTTGCGTACATCAACCATCAGGGGGGAACAAGGAGTTCCCTGGCGATGGAAGAAGTGACCAAAATCATTCTATGGGCGGAGTCTCACTCCTGCCACCTGTCTGCTATCCACATCCCAGGAGTGGAAAATTGGGAAGCGGATTTTCTGAGTCGTCAGACATTGCATCCGGGGGAGTGGGAACTCCACCCGGAAATCTTTGCCCAAGTCACTCAGCTGTGGGGCATTCCAGACATGGATCTGATGGCCTCTCGTCAGAACTTCAAAGTTCCTTGCTACGGGTCCAGATCCAGGGATCCCAAGGCGGCTCTAGTGGATGCACTAGTAGCACCTTGGACCTTCAAACTAGCTTATGTGTTCCCGCCGTTTCCTCTCATCCCCAGGCTGGTAGCCAGGATCAATCAGGAGAGGGCGTCGGTGATCTTGATAGCTCCTGCGTGGCCACGCAGGACTTGGTACGCAGATCTGGTGAATATGTCATCGGCTCCTCCTTGGAAGCTACCTTTGAGACGAGACCTTCTTGTTCAGGGTCCGTTCGAACATCCGAATCTGGTTTCACTCCAGCTGACTGCTTGGAGATTGAACGCTTGATCTTATCGAAGCGAGGATTCTCAGATTCTGTTATCGATACTCTTGTTCAGGCCAGAAAGCCTGTAACTAGAAAGATTTACCACAAAATTTGGAAAAAATATATCTGTTGGTGTGAATCTAAAGGATTCCCTTGGGACAAGGTTAAGATTCCTAGGATTCTATCCTTCCTTCAAGAAGGATTGGAAAAAGGATTATCTGCAAGTTCCCTGAAGGGACAGATTTCTGCCTTGTCTGTGTTACTTCACAAGAAGCTGGCCGCTGTGCCAGATGTTCAAGCCTTTGTTCAGGCTCTGGTTAGAATTAAGCCTGTTTACAAACCTTTGACTCCTCCTTGGAGTCTTAATTTAGTTCTTTCAGTTCTTCAGGGGGTTCCGTTTGAACCCTTGCATTCCGTTGATATTAAGTTATTATCTTGGAAAGTTTTGTTTTTAGTTGCAATTTCTTCTGCTAGAAGAGTTTCAGAATTAGCTGCTCTGCAGTGTTCTCCTCCTTATCTGGTGTTCCATGCAGATAAGGTGGTTTTACGTACTAAACCTGGTTTTCTTCCAAAAGTTGTTTCTAACAAAAACATTAACCAGGAGATTATCGTACCTTCTCTGTGTCCGAAACCAGTTTCTAAGAAGGAACGTTTGTTGCAGAATTTGGATGTTGTTCGCGCTCTAAAATTCTATTTAGATGCTACAAAGGATTTTAGACAAACATCTTCCTTGTTTGTTGTTTATTCCGGTAAAAGGAGAGGTCAAAAAGCAACTTCTACCTCTCTCTCTTTTTGGATTAAAAGCATCATCAGATTGGCTTACGAGACTGCCGGACGGCAGCCTCCCGAAAGAATCACAGCTCATTCCACTAGGGCTGTGGCTTCCACATGGGCCTTCAAGAACGAGGCTTCTGTTGATCAGATATGTAGGGCAGCGACTTGGTCTTCACTGCACACTTTTACCAAATTTTACAAGTTTGATACTTTTGCTTCTTCTGAGGCTATTTTTGGGAGAAAGGTTTTGCAAGCCGTGGTGCCTTCCATTTAGGTGACCTGATTTGCTCCCTCCCTTCATCCGTGTCCTAAAGCTTTGGTATTGGTTCCCACAAGTAAGGATGACGCCGTGGACCGGACACACCTATGTTGGAGAAAACAGAATTTATGTTTACCTGATAAATTACTTTCTCCAACGGTGTGTCCGGTCCACGGCCCGCCCTGGTTTTTTTAATCAGGTCTGATAATTTATTTTCTTTAACTACAGTCACCACGGTACCATATGGTTTCTCCTATGCAAATATTCCTCCTTAACGTCGGTCGAATGACTGGGGTAGGCGGAGCCTAGGAGGGATCATGTGACCAGCTTTGCTGGGCTCTTTGCCATTTCCTGTTGGGGAAGAGAATATCCCACAAGTAAGGATGACGCCGTGGACCGGACACACCGTTGGAGAACGTAATTTATCAGGTAAACATAAATTCTGTTTTTTCTGATTCTATTTTAAAGGCTTTGTCTCACATCGCGCCTTCTAATAAAATTTTTAGGTCTTTTTCAAACTTCTTTTTTAATTGTTGAAGTTTCAAATGACCAACAACATACTGATTTATCCTTCTCTGATGATGTTTTTTTCTCATTCAGAATTTTCTTCATCAGATATTGACACTAACAACTAATCTACTTTTTTATTTTTTATTAGAGTACATTTGTTTTTTGTTGAAAAGGTGTTGATTATTTTGGATATTGAGGTAACTAGTTCTTTTTCAAGACTAGCTAACATTTTATTTCTGCTTATTTTATCTTCTGTGTTTTCAGAGGTTTTTTTTCCAGTTCCTCATACTAGGGAATGGAATAGGCTGAGAATTTTCTTTTATTCCTTCTTCAAAGGTTTTAAATTATATTCTTTGCCGGCAGTTAATTTCAATTTTGAGGGTTCTCCAATTTAATGGGGCTATCTCTACTCCTGCTAAATATGCTATTGTTTCTATAGCAAAATAGTATTTATTTTCCTTTTAGATGGTTGTATCTTATTTAAGGAAAATTATTTATTTTCAGGTACTTTTCTTGGACCTGTTTATTTGGATGATGTTGCAATTGCTTCATTTTTCTGTTTACTTTAAGATCAAGTATCAGATTATGATTTATTTAGCATTGTTAAAGGGACTAAATCTACTGCTCATTTGAGCTTCAGACTAGGTGCTGTTGCATTTGTCTTGTTGTCTTGCATTTGTTGATTATGCAAGTCCAGTTTGTTGACTGGTCCTTTAACTGGATTAACATGCTAATAATTTCATTTGTGTCTTCATTTTATTGAATATTTTCGCAAATGAGGTTTAATCTATGTCTTTAGCTGTTTTAGCTAGAAGAATTTTGTGATTTCTAAAAATCCATATTTCTTTTTTTCCAAGATAATAAATTAGTTGGTTCATAATTGGATTCAATTCTTAACTGTTACTCTGGGCTTCAAGATTGAGTTCTAAGACTAAAACTTTAAGCTTATATTAGTTTGGTTGTTCTTACTAAGGAACGAAATCCTAAATTCTTACCCAAGTAACATGTTTTTAATTGGAAGTTTTTTAGTTCAAAATCAGCTCCCTAAATTTGCATGTATGTGCCGTATTCCAGCTTGGCTGGTAAGGGGCAGGTTAAGACTTTTTTGAAATTTGTTTGGTTCTATTCGGTCCAAATTTCTTAGATTTTGGGTACAGAATAAAATTCAGAGTAAAACCGTCTGTGAGAAGTCTATTTTCTCTATTATATTCCAGCTATTCCAGTAAGGCTAACACTTTCCTTAAGTGTGTTTCACTTTTGGGTAATGTTAAAGCGCTGCTGATCACCCGTTGGGGCTCAAGCGCTGCTCAGATCTGGAATCTTCTGGGGTATTTATTCCAGTTCCATTTTTAGGAACTGGGTTTTGGGGTTTTATTCAAAACTATTCATTGTTCCAAAGATAGAAAATCTTTTTTATATAAATGTACCATCTTTTAGATTGGTATTTATATGGTCTATTCTGCCTTTTTTTGGTCAGTGATAGCATTATTTGTTTTCATTAGATACAATAGATGCATATCTTCATTTTCTGTTTTCATTCAGATTATTTTTATTTTCTGAGACTGCGGAATCTCATATGATTCAACTTTGTTTTTTCAAGACATGGTTAGAGGATCTTTTAATCAAAAGCTCTTGATTCCTCACACAAGGGTCACTTTTTTTTAGGTTTCCAGATAGTTTGTGTCACTGTCTTTGTCTCTAACAGACAAGTGACAATTTTATTGGGTTCCGTCTGTCGGTACCTTCAGTCTCTATTATTTCCTTCAGTTGCTATATATGCATGGAAGTTTTAGGTCTTATGGCTGCAGCATTGGATTCAATTCCCTTTGCTCATTTTCATAGAAAACCTTTCCAGTTTTTTATGCTGAATAATGGTGCAGGGATTCTAGGTTTTCACTTTTTAAATCTTCGAATCCTAATGTTTATCTATCTTTAATTCGGTGGTTAAGATCACCATCATTTAGTTCTACAGGTCTCTTCGATTCTTTCAACCTGGACTATGATCTCTACAGATGCGAGTCTTTTAGGTTGGGAGGCTGTCTGAGGATCTCTGTCAGCACAAGGGGTTTGGAAATCTCAGGAGGCGAGATTACCATTTGATATTTTGGAACTCCGTGCATTCTCAGAGTTCTTCAGTTGGTTTCTTTTTGAAGAAGAGACGTTTATTGTTTTTTTCAGACAATGTCACAACTGTGGTGTATGTCAATCATCAGGGTGGGACTATCAGTCCTTAGGCTGTGACAGAAGTATCTCGGATATTTGCTTGGGCTAAATCCAGCTCCTACCTAAATTCTGTGGTCTTTTTCCCAGGTATAGACATTTGGGAAGCGGATTATCTCTGATAATCAAGCTTTACATCCGGGAGAATGGTCTCTTTACCCAGATATGTTTTTCAATTTTTCAGATGTGAGGGCTTCCAGAAATAGATCTGTTGGCATCTCATCTAAACAAGGAACTTCCCAGGGGCCTATTCAGGTCCGGGGATCCTCAGGCGGAAGTAGCGTATGCATTGACACTTCCTTGGAATTATCATTCTGCCTATATCTTTCCGCCTCTAGTTCTTCTTCCAAAAGTAATTTCTAAAATTCTAATGAAGCGTTCGTTTGTACTGCTGGTGGCTCCAGCATGGCCTCACAGGTTTTGGTATGCGGATCTCATTCGGATGGCCAGTTGCCAACCTTGGACACTTCCGTTAAGACCAGACCTTCTATCTCAAGGCCCATTTTTCCATCAGGATCTCAAATCATTAAATTTGAAGGTATGGAGATTGAACGCTTGATTCTTAGTCATAGAGGTTTCTCTGACTCAATGATGCTATGTTACAGGCTCGTAAATCTGTCTCTAGAAAGATTTATTATCGAGTTTGGAAGACTTACATTTCTTGGTGTTCTTCTCATAAATTCTCTTGTCATTCTTTTAGAATTCCTAGAATTTTACAATTTCTTCAGGATGGTTTGGATAAGGGTTTGTCTGCAAGTTCTTTGAAAGGACAAATCTCTACTCTTTCTGTTCTTTTTCACAGAAAGATTGCTAATCATCCTGATATTCATTGTTTTGTACAGGCTTTGGTTCGTATCAAGCCTGTCATTAAGTTAATCTCTCCTCCTTGGAGTCTCAATTTGGTACTGAGGGCTTTGCAGGCTCCTCCGTTTGAACCTATGCATTCTCTGGACATTAAATTACTTTCTTGGAAAGTATTGTTCATTTTGGCTATCTCTTCTGCTAGAAGAGTTTGAGTTATTTGCTCTTTTTTGTGGATCTCCTTTTCTGATTTTTCATCAGGATAAGGCAGTGTTACTTCCTGATATTCATTATTTTGTTCAGGCTTTGGTTCGTATCAAACCTGTCATTAAAGCCAATTTCTCCTCCTTGGAGTCTTAATTTGGTTCTGAAGGCTTTACAGGCTCTTCTATTTGAGCATATGCTTTCTCTGGACATTATTTACTTTCATAGAAAGTATTGTTCTTTTTAGACATCTCTTCAGCTAGAACAGTTTTTGAATTATCTGTTCTTTCTTGTGAATCTCCTTTTTCTGATTTTTTCATCAGGATAAGGTGGTTTTTGCTGTCCTCATTTCAATTCTTACCTAAAGTTGTGAATTCTAACAACATTAGGGAGGAATTATTGTCTTTTCCTAAGACTTCTTTGGTAAGATTCTTACGTTCTTTGGATATGGTAAGAGTTTTGAAATCCTATGTTGAAGCTATTCAGATTTCAGATAGTCTTCTAGTCTATTTTCTTTTCTGGTTTTAGGAAGGTCAAAAGGCATCTGCCATTTCTTTGGCATCTTGGTTAAACTTTTGATTCATCATGCTTATTTGGAGTCGGGTTGATTCCTGCCTCTGAGGATTACGGCTCATTCTACTAGGTAAGTTTCTACTTCCTGGGCTTTTTAAGAATGATGCTTCTGTTGATCAGATTTGCAAAGCAATGACTTGGTCTTCTTTGCATACTTTTACTAAATTCTACCATTTTGATGTTTTTTCTTCTTTAAGAAGCAGTTTTTGGTAGAATAGTACTTCAGGCAGCTGTTTCAGTTTGATTCTTCTGCTTATAATTTCATTTTTTTTCATTATAAAAATTGAAACTTTTGATTTAGGTAGTGGATTAATTTTCAGCGGAATTGGCTGTCTTTATTTTATCCCTCCCTCTCTAGTGACTCTTGCGTGGAAGTTCCACATCTTGGGTATCTGCTATCCCATACGTCACTAGCTCATGGACTGTTGCTAATTTCATGAAAGAAAACATTATTTATGTAAGAACTTACCTGATACATTCATTTCTTTCATATTAGCAAGAGTCCATGAGGCCCACCCTTTTTGTGGTGGTTATGATTTTTTTTTCATAAAGCACAATTATTCCAATTCCTTACTTTTTTTATGCTTTCGCTCCTTTCTTATCACCCCTCTTCTTGGCTATTTGTTAACCCCTTAATGACCACAATGTACCCTGTATGTCACTTGTCGTTAAGGTTTTTTCCGGACATAATAGCACATGTCTAGCAAGAACACGCTATTAATGCCCTCCCTCCAGCAGGTTTTGTGGAATAGAGCAGTCTCAACGCTGGTGGCAAGACCACGCTATAAAACAATCAAGTCCCAAAAAAAAGGCCAGTGACATACAGGGTACGTCGCTGGTCCTTAAGGGGTTAAACTGAATTGTGGGTGTGGTGAGGGGTGTATTTATAGGCATTTTAAGGTTTGGGAAACTTTGCCCCTCCTGGTAGGAATGTATATCCCATACGTCACTAGCTCATGGACTCTTGCTAATATGAAAGAAATGAATTTATCAGGTAAGTTCTTACATAAATTATGTTTTCCCAATAGAGGGACTTGATCAGAATTATGAAGTTGTTAGACCAAAAGTCTCAGCCCCACCCACTGTCTCAATTCTTAAAAGAAACTAATGAATTGAGTAAATATGTTGAAACTCCCCCTATATTATCAGATAGAATATCAGAAGAAAATGATATAGAACAGGTTTTTCCCATGCCCCAACGCAGACCCGGGGGAGGAAGAGGCAGAAGAGGAAGAGGGGGACAAGACAGAGAAGAATGAAACAAACAGAACCATTACAACTCCCCACAAGAAAGATATCAGTTACGCAGAGGGAGCAGGGGGAGAGTACCTGCACAAACAAAGTACCAATGAAAGTGTAATCAATCTCTCAAAACATACACTTACATATGAACAAAATAAAGTATTATCACTGGGTTTGGGCTTTTCACCCTCTACATCTTTTGACTTATTTCAAACATTAATTGACGTTAATGGTCTAATTACAAACCTCACTTTAAGAAAACATTTTGCAAACAGTGAAGGTAATGTGATCAATGAGAGAGATACTCAAATTCAAAGTGAACAACAAGGTAATGAATTATCATTCACAGAAACATGTGATGTGGTAACCTTGGAGACTCTCCTCTCAGAGAACACAATATATACACAAGACTCTCAACAACAGTATACTACATTACCAAGTTTTAAAAATAAGTCAAAATTTTACCCCATACAAGATAGGGGCCCAAGAGGAGAGTAGAGAAAGAGCTAACTGAGTTGTCAAATAGTACAAATAAAACTAAGAAAAATTTAACTTTCAAACAAAGAAAGGCACTTCAAGAACTAAGTAATAACAGAGACATCACCATTAGGAATGCAGACAAAGGTGGATCCATAGTGGTTATGGACAGGACGTGGTTTGTTGAGGAAGCCTTTAGACAACTAAATGACTCAACACAGTACATGAAATTAAGTAATAATCCAACTAACAGATTTGTGAGGGAGCTGGAGCACCTGGTAGATGAAGGAATGGAAGTTGGTTTATTTAACCAAACAACAGCAGAATATCTGATTATGGAACATCCAATTGTTCCAATTTTTAATCATCTGCCTAAGGTGCACAGATCCCTCACAGAAATTACTGGAAGACCAATAGTTAGTGACATAGGGTCCATAACTGAAAAACTATCACAATGACTTGACACAATCCTACAACCAATGGTACTAGAATTATATAGTTATCCGAGAGACACGAAAGATCTCTTAAATCACTTGGCAGACTTTCAGTGGAAGAAGGGCTTTGGTTGGTTAACCATAGACGTAAAAGCATTATATACATCTATACAACACGATAAGAGCCTACAAGCTATTGATTTTTTTTCTAAGGAGATCAGGCGAATATAGCAGTCACCTTATAAGCTTCATAGTGGAGATAACAACATTTTTATTGACACATAACTACTTTTTGTTCGAGGGAGCCTACTACCTCCAGAGATGTGGAACAGCCATGGGGGCAAAATTTGCCCCCTCGTACACCAACCTGTTCATGGGTTGGTGGGAGCTGTTCCACATCTTTAGAGGTGGTGGGGCCCAAAAACAACAGATACAATTTTATAGAAGATTCATAAACGATCTGATAATTATCTGGGAAGGAAACAAGGAGTCAGCAGAGAAATTTGTGAATGAATTAAATAACAACAGTCTGGGTATTAGCTTTACATATCAATATGAAAAAAAGAGTGTGGAATACTTAGACATCAAAATTACAGGTTCAGTGAAGGAAGGAATAACAAATACTATATTCAGGAAGCCCATTTCGGGGAATACAGTACTCCACGCAGATAGTTGCCACCCTAAGGGCATTTTTAAGGCCATTACCAAGGGTCAATTTGTGAGGCTAAGGCGTTACTGCACTGACTTAAGAGAATACAACAAACAGGCAGAAGATCTAGGAAAAAGACTAAAAGAGAGAGGGTACAACAAGCAAATGGTGATAAACACTAAAAAAGAGAGAAAGTAGAAAGGGAAACCCTATTGAAAAACAAACCAAGAAAGAAAGTTAACTCAAACTCTGACCAAGGCATATTCTTTGTGACTGACTATAGTGACCAGTATCACGCTGTGTGTGAAATTGTAAGACAAAACTTGTCCATACTGAGTGCAGATGACAGCTTGGCCAATATAGCTAAGAAAGGATGTCAATTCTCCTATAGCAAAGCAAAGACTATAGGAAACCTAGTAGCACCAACAAAACTACAGGAAAGCAGAGAAAGTGTGAGCTCATGGTTAACATGTGTAGGAGTTTACCCATGCAGTAATCATACCTGCACAGCATGTGAGTACCTTATCCCAGGGAATCAGTTCAAAAGTGAAGCCACTGACAAAGTGTTTAGTCATAGAGAATGTTTAAACTGTAAGGCCACAAATTGTGTATATTTCCTTACCTGTAAAACATGTAACATCCAATATACAGGTTTAACTACTCGTGAGGTGAGGAGCCGTATCAGAGAGCATGTAACTAACATCAAAGCGGGCAAAATGACTACACCTCTAATTGAACACTTCCTTAGAAAACATAATAAAAGTCCTAACACTCTGGGGTGGACAATTATACAGAAGGTAAGAACCCCGAAAAGAGGGGGGGAATATAAACTACCTTTTATCGAAACAGGAGGTGTTCTGGATGATAAAGTTACAGACCAGAATCCCAAAAGGGTTAAATCTGGAATCAGATGTTATAAACTTCTGGGAATAGATTGGTAATGTAGACCCAAAATGGGATAAGTAGATCATAGCAACATGAAAAGATGCATAAAATAACAATGTAAACATTACTATAGAATTTTAAGGAGTTATGATGATTCTAGCTCAGATGTGTAGTAGAGTATAAAGTAGAAGTCAATATTGTGAAACATAAGAAAAACAATGACAGTTCCAGCACTGGTATAAAAAACAAAACTTTACTGGAAACTAGACAAGAAAATACATACAGCTAAAAAAAAATTGAATATTTGTATAAAGTCACGAAAGGTTTTGAAAAATCGAACAAACAAAATAGAATAAATTTAGTAATGCGTAGTCAAAATTCAAATAAGGCAGACTTTAATATTGTAAATACTTTTTATCAACCAAATTGAAACAATATGTATTGTGTTAAGAATAACATAACAATCGTTTTCATGCAAGAAGAAATGTATCAATGAATTGAATGCGTAGCGTCATGTTTTGAGCAACCAATGAAATGTGATTAACTGTTTTAAATAAACGGGGGGGGTGTATATTGGGTCATACAGCTTGGACTACGGCGATTAGCCGAATCGCGTCAGCTGACCCCTTGGCGCTACCGTTTGGTCGATATGAGTGTTTGATGAAAATACTCTATTTTTCTTTATGCTGCCGCAAAAGATTTTAAACTGATGGAAATAAAGTATTTGTATTTTTAAGAGTTCCCCGGGTGAGTTTTTTTCATTTAGTCGTCTTCAGCACCTGTAACCCGGGTTGAACTCTGTATGGAAGAGCGGAAACACGTATTCTGGATGCACATAGTGCTTACAGAGCAGGAAGGAGTCGGGTTAGCGTTGCCAAGGAGGAGAGGAGCAGCGGTGAGTAAAATAACTTATGTAATGCAGGCATAGTTCCTGTTTGTGGTATTCAAAAGTGAACTCTTCTTTCTTTACCCCGCAATCTGCTCTCTCTGTGGACCGGAACCGGTCTGTCACACAAAAGGTTAATTTTAAGAATAAAAAGTGTGCATGTATATATGACCGAGACTGACCCGACCTTGCCAAGAATTGCATGTTTACCTTCCTATGCTTATCCTGCGGAGTCTAATACACTTAAGTTTTTACAAAAAAGGATTGTGAATGTATACTGAAATAAAGAGACTATTTTTTTAAACTAGCCAATTCTAATGTGAAAAGCTCAATTCTTTATATTTGATCCTAACCATAGAGCACCTACGTTCTGGAGATCACTGACTTCCTTGTTGGCTAAACATCTAGACACTAAACTCATTATAGCTGGCGACTTTAATTTAACGCCAAACCCAGTTCTAGGCAGATTTCGAGACCCGACCAGTTCCCGCTTACCCCAGAAAAAAAGACAGATTACGGTATACCCAACCAAAGTATTTAATACTTTATATAATTCACTAGGGGTACAAGATGTATGGAGACACCATAACCCTGCAGGCAGGGACTATACCTGTGCCTCTCGTGCGCACAATTCCCTTTCCCGAATAGATCTTTTCCTCACCTCCACCTCATTAGAGTTTCTGATCACGGAAACTAAAATTGCCAACATTACTATCTCCGATCATGCGCCTATTTCTCTGTCCTTTACACCAACCCCGATCCTACAAAAAAGAGAATATTTAGATTTCCAACTCATCTCATAAAATCTCCTGACTTCATCATGTACCTAACGAGACAGTGGGATGACTTTTTATCTAATAACAGAGCGCACTTACAGACCCCAACTCTTTTCTGGGAAACGGCTAAGGCTGTTCTCAGAGGCGACATAATTGCTTATTTAACTAAACAAAAAGACTCCAGACTGGTAAGGACGAACATTATAATACCCGATTAACCAATTCATATACTCATTTTTGCCAAGCTCTTACCGCACAGAGCAGATCTTCCTACTTCGCCGCGAAGAGGGAGAGAGAGACCTTTTTATTACAGAGATAACAGAAACCAGGTTTTTTTTTTTGAGACACGGAAATAGATCTGGTAGATTTTTAGCCTCACTGATTAAGATTAAACAAACGGGGTGCCAGTAATCGAAAGCCAGGGTCACCTAACTAGTGATAGGAGTTCTATAGTCTCAGAATTCACAAACTATTATACCAACCTATATCAGTCACAACCACCTCAGGAAGATGCACAACACAAATTTTGGGAGGGGCTTGCTCTCCCTAGAATCACAGAGGATCAATTAGATATTCTGAATGCCCCGATAACTCCGGAGGAAGTTGCCCACACTATTAAATCCCTTGCCCTCGGGAAAACGCCCGGCCCCGACGGGCTTCCGACTGAATTTTACAGGATGCTATCGGACCAAACGGTTCAGGTACTTACCAATTTGTTTACCCATTACTTTACAGGCAAGGTTACTCCATAGGCTAGTTTTTCGGCAGCTAATATTAGTTATATATAAAATAGGCAAAGACCCCACTAACCCAGCGTCATATAGACCGATTTCCCTTTTAAATGTTGATTACAAGCTACTAACCAAGCTTTTAGCTAATCGTTTAAAAAATATACTCCCCCACATCCTGCACCCAGATCAGACAGGTTTTACCCCCCAGCGCTCTTCTGTCACGAACATTAGGAATGTTCTCCATGCAGTGTCACACTATTGGTTGGCTAAGCAGGAGGGAACCCTTTCGTCTCTTTCGGAGGCCTTCCTGCTATCCTTGGATGCTGAGAAGGCCTTCGATAGAGTGGAGTGGACTCATCTTTTCCGTTCCATGGAAACTTTTGGTATTTCTGGCTGCTTCACCGCCTTCCTTAAAAATATCTACTCTAGTCCTGTGGCGTACTTGGTGATTAACAACCTTTTTTCTCCCCCGATCCCTCTGCACAGAGGGACCCGCCAAGGCTGCCTTCTCTCCCCTCTCCTGTTCAACTTGGCACTGGAGCCGTTGGCGGCTCGTCTTAGAGATCTTCTCCCTGGTATCTGCATCAATTCCCATAGACTCCAGATAGCTTTATATGCGGATGACATGCTGCTCTTTATCTCGAACCCCCAAGCTCATGTCCCAATTATCTTAGATACGATTGGACTATTTGGACAATTCTCGGGATATATAATTACTGTTTCAAAGTCGGAAATCCTATGGCTACATCGTAAATCTAACACCCACGCAGATCTCTATCCTTTTCATTCAGTAGACTCACACTTGACTTACCTGGGTATCCACATCTCAGCAAACCTGCAACAATGGTACTCTCAAAACTTTTCCCCCTTGATTTAGCAAATCAAACAAGAGCTGAATGCGTGGCAAAACTTGCCGTTATCTTTAATGGGCAGATTCCACGTCATTAAGATGACTCTCCCCAAACTCCTGTATTCTTTACAGATGCTCCCCTTGCTACTTAGGCGGAAAGATCTGGCCTATTTAAATACTATAGGTCGACACTTTCTTTGGAAGGGTGGTAAACCCTGTATAGGGATACATAAATGATATCTCCCCTATTTAAAAGGGGGACTGGGCTTACCAAATTTCTTATACTATAATTGGGCCTCTTTAGCAAAACTGGCATTGGATTGGAAATTAAATACGCAGCACTTCTCCAGTGCTCAGTTGGAAGAGGCTTTGTTACCTCAGATGTCTCCCGCCTTTCTGCCGCATGCTACTTTATCTGAATTACCAATAAATGTGCAACACCATCCCATGTTTCGAGATGTGCTTCCGGGGTGGAAGGCTATGACTAAAGCATTGGCATGGGATCCGACCCATACGAAGTACCTCCCCATCATAGGAAACCCGAGGTTTCAACCTGGTATGTTATACCCCATCTTTCGTACTTGGAGAGATCAGGGTATAGACAATGTTGATAAATTACTAGACTACACCACTAAATCTGTCCTACCTTATGATGCTGTATGTAGGAAATTTTTAATCCCTTATACTAATAGATTTGCATATTTTCAAGCACAACACTACATAAGCCACATTTTGCAGAAATGTAAAACATTCTGGGCAACATCACCATTGACTCGCACCATTGCACAAATTCAGGCACATAACTTTGCAATTTCACCAATCTACCAGGAATTACTAAATATCAGGGCCTCTATCATGATGACACATCTTCTCAATGCTTGGCATAGGAAACTACCCAACCTACCCTCGGGGAAAACCATACTTGACAGCCTTACTCATACTTGGACTGCGACTTTAGCAGCTGACCTTAGAGAATCACAGATACGGGTTATATATCAAGACTACATTACACCTAGGAGACTGAGTAAATGGAGGACACACTTCTCAAATGTGTGTGGTAAATGCTCCTATCCAAACCCTGACTTTCTGCACTATATTTGGTACTGCCCTAAGGTTTGCAGATTTTGGAATCAAGTCTCGTTCTGGCTTTCCAAAGTCGCAAATACCCCTATTACATTTACACCTCTGCAGGTGTTATTTTTAAATCAATTACCGGCACCAAAGCAGGATAGGAAATTTCTTATAAATGTTATATTGTTGGCAAGGAAATGTATTTTCTGAAAATGGCTTCACAGTGAAGCTCCGTCTGTTAGCTTTTTGAAACAACTGCTACTGAAAACGCTGTTATTTGAACAATATGACACTCTGTATGATAAGGTAAGAGTAGCTCGCTTTATTACGAAATGGAGGCTCTTTCTTGAGTCTTCGACCCAAAGACAGATTCTATACCCATTCAAAAATACTATTTATATGCTTGAAGCGAACCTTAGGGGTGAATGGAATGTTTGGTAGGAAAAGAGGTGAGGTGGGGGGAGAACAGAGTGTCTTTTGTCATTTCCTTTTCTTTTAAAGTGTTAGACGTTAATAAAACTGAAGTCTAGTTTTTTTTCTGCTCTTTTGTATTTGTCTTTTCTTTTTTGAGCTCATGCAATGCTCTAAAGGCTAGACTTGATGATTAATATGACACACGATAGAGTTTTCTTTTGATGTTTTGTTTGATTTTATTATCTTGAAGAAAATAGAAGAGAGTCCTACCCTAGGATTCATGTTTGGCCTAGGGTACTGTATTTTTCAAAGGTTTTGTTAAATGATTAAGAAAATGGCTTAACAGGTACTATGTCTATTGTTTGTCCCACATGTGGGACACACCTTCTGAAACACTTAACCAACTGTCTATGTTTCCTGTAATTGTACAACTATGTAACTGATTTATTGTGACTTTTTATCTTGGAATAAAGTATTTTTTTGTACCTGATGCCAAATAAAATAAGTTTTAAAAAAATAAATAAATACTTGCTACAGTGACCAAATGAGTTTGGAGTATGTGTTTCCTATTGGACATGGCAGAAAAACATAATATATGCTTACCAGATAAATTCCTTTCCTTCCTGGCAGGGAAAGTCAACGACTTCATTCCTTACTGTTGGAAAATACAACACCTGGCCACCAGAAGGAGGCAAAAACACCCCAGCCAAAGGCTTAAATATCCCTCCTACTTCCCCTATCCCCTAGTCATTCTGCCGAGGGAACAATGAAAAGTAGGAGAAAGTATAAAGGTGCCAGAAGAAATAATAAAAAAAAGGAAGCCACCCAACAAAAAATAAATTACGGGCGGGGTCGTGGAAGGAAAGGAATGTATCTGGTAAGCATAAATTATGTTTTCCTTCCATAAGGCAGGGAGAGTCCACAACTTCATTCCTTACTGTTGGGTAAACTATACCCAAGCTCCAGAGGACACTGAATGAATAACGGGAGGGAACAAAAAAAAGAGGTGGACCCTTTTCTGAGGGCACCACAGCCTACAAACATTTTTTCCGAAAGCTGCTTCAGCCGAAGCAAACACATCAAATGTGTAAAAATTAGAAAAAGTGTATAAGGAGGACCAGGTAGCTGCCTTACTGTAATGCTGGTGGGATATTCCACTATCAGACCAAACTTGGCCAGTAGTCTTCTTATACCGACGTCGAGCCGGAAAGATAGGGAATTTTCCAGAGCAGAGAAAGTACGCAAGATGAGGTAAGCGGCAGTCACCACAGGCAGGATAGTCTGCAGTGGCAACAGGCAGGGAATTAGCGGAAGGCAGTTCAGGGGTAAACCACTAGAAAGGTCAGACAGGCAGGGTTTGGCAACAGTAAGGCAATCCAGTACTTTAAAGGGACACTGAAGCTTTTTTATTAGTTCAAAACTCTGGACAGCAATTTTTTATTGATGGATGAATTTATCCACCAATCAGCAAGGACAACCCAGGTTGTTCACCAAAAATGGTCCGGCATCTAAACTTACATTATTGCATTTCAAATAAAGATACCAAGAGAATAAAGAAAATTTGATAATAGGAGTAAATTAGAAAGTTGCTTAAAACCTCATGCTCTATCTGAATCACGAAAGAAAAAAATGTGGGTTCAGTGTCCCTTTAAGGATTAAGCAAGCAGAGTAGTCTGACGGGCAGAGTTCATAAACAGTGAGGCAATCCAGTACTTTAGGGGTTAGGCAAGCAGAGTAGTCAGACAGGCAGAGTTAATCAACGGAGAGGCAATCCAGTATTTCATGGGTTAAGCAAGCAGAGTAGTCAGACAGGCAGAGTTCAATAACGATATGGCAATCCATAATACTGTAAGCTATCACACCCAGGAGCACACAAAGCAACACCTATACTTGGGCAGTGATAGGTAGCAAGTGAGTAACTTACATATGCGCAGGATTCGCGCCACAGGAGATCCTCGCAGGCTTCAGAACGGAGAAAGCGTGCACCGATGACGTGACCGCTGCACACAGACAGGAGCCGACTTCCCCCTAGGCAACTAGCAGAACAGTAGGCGACACGTCCCTAGCAACAACTAGAGTGGCGTGGCGTGACATAGCCCCCCTCTCAAGGGTTCCCTCCAGGAACCAGAGTCGGCCTCAAAGGATGAGCAGCATGGAATCTGGAGACCAAAGATGGAGCATGCACATCAAGGCAGAAATCCAGGAACAATCCGCCACAGTGTAACCCTTCCAATGTACCAGATACTGAAGTTGTCTGCGCCTGTATCTGGAGTCTAGGATCTTAGCAACCTCATATTCAGGGTCACCATGGACCAGGAGCAGAGGAGGAGGAGCTCGGAGCCTGGTATATCTCTATTCTTGATGTAAGGCTTGAGTGGTGAGATGTGGAAGACTGGGTGTATGCGCAGGGTTTTGGGCAAGGCAACTTTGTAGGCAACAAGAGACAGTCTTTTCAGGACTTTGTAAGGACCGATAAACTAGGCCCCAATTTGTGAAAGGGTTGACGTAGATGAATATGTCAAGTAGAGACCCAAACACGTTCACCTACCGAGATAGCACGTACAGAAGCTCTATGATGATCAGCAAACTTTTTGTCTCTAGAGACAACTGAACGTAGCTGAGAGCAAATACATTGCCAATGAGTGGTGAGTTCAGTAACGTGTTGGTCTGCAGCAGGAACCCCAGTGGACTGAGCAGAAAGAGGGAAGACACAAGGTTGATACCCTTCTGCGGCTTGAAATGGAGAACATCGAAGGTAAGAGTGCCAATGAGTGTTTCTTGCCAGCTCAGCTAGGGGTAACAACTCAAACCAGTTGGTATGGAGAGCATTGACAAAGGCTCTAAGGTAGGCCTCGAGATGCTTGTTTACACTCTGTTAGTCCATTGGTCTGAGGATGGTAGCCAGAAGACAAGGAAACAGTGGTTCCAATCAACTTACAAAAGGCTTTCCTAAAGGTAGAGATGAACTGTGTACCTCTGTCAGAAACAATATTCACAGAAATGACATGAAGTCGTACCACATGCAAGAGAAACAGAGACGATAATTCTTCGGCAGAAGGCAGGTTTGTTATGGGTACAAAATGAGCCAGTCTGGAAAAGCAATCCACCACAACCCAGATAACTGTATGGTGGTCAGAAGGAGGAAGATCCCCCATGAAATCCATTGTTGTGAGTGTCCATGGTTGTTTGGGTATGGACAATGGTTGGAGCAAGCCGGGAGGCAAGAATCAGGGAGTTTTGTTGGCATCACAAGTTGTGCAGGCTTTCACATAATCCTGACGGTCAGACTTCATAGTAGATCACCATACATGTTGGGAAAGACGCTTAAAAGTTCTTGTCAAACCAGGATGTCCTGAGAGTTTACTATCATGAGCCCAGGATAGCACAGGAGTAAGTAGATCCGGAGGTATAAAAAAGATATCGGAAGCCACGGAGGTTTCAGGAGGTTTACTTGACTGGGCACATTGTAGTCTTTGAAGAAGGGTGGTATTCAGTTGAGCAACCACACAGGAGGGGAGGTATGATGTGTTCAATAGGAGCTTCAGAGGAATCACTTGAGTGAGGAAACTGACGGGAAAGGGCATCAGCCTTCTTGTTTTTGGTCCCAGGAAGATAAGAGACCACAAAGTTAAAACGGGAAAAGAACAAGGCCCACCTGGTGGCCTGTCGAGGATTAAGTCGATGAGCAGTCTCTAGGTAGGTCAGATTCTTGTGGTCGGGGAGAATCTTAATGGGATTTGCGGTACCTTCTAACCAATGATGCCATTCAGTCAAGGCCATCTTAATGGCTAAGAGTTCAAGATTACCTACAATGGAATTCCTCTCTGCAGGAGTAAAGCTTTTGGAGAAAAAGGCTACAGGGTGCTACTTGGAGGTTAAAGGATCCCTTTGGGTTAGAACTGCTCCAGCCCCTATCTCGGAGGCATCAACCTCTAAAGTGAACTGTAGATAAGGATCAGGATGGTAGAGCACAGGAGCAGAACAGAAAGCCTTTTTTAGACGAGAGAAGGCATTTATGGCCTCCGGGGGCCAATGTTTACTAACCACCATCCTTCTTACTGACGAAAAAAAAGCCTCCCTCAGCAGGAGAGGAGGAAGGGTGAATAAAACCTTTAGCTAGGTTCTTCTGGATGTACTCCTCCATTTTGTTTTATCTTTGGAGGGTGGATAAGTCCTCCCTTTAGGAAGTGGGGCTCTGGGAAAGAGGTCAATTTTGCAGTCAAAAGGACGGTGGGGTGGCAGCACGTCAGCTGCTTTCTTCTCAAACACATCTGCAAGTCTGCATATACTGAGGGAGTCTGTATACTGGCTATGGGGATGTGGAGCAGAGGAGTGACTTTAGCAAGGCAGGAGCGGAAACAGGAGGTACCCCTGGAGGCCAGATTTCCTTCAGCCCAGTCGAACTGTGGATTGTGTATACGAAGCCAAGGATGACAGGCTGTGCTGGGGAATGAATGACCTCGAACTGCAGCTGTTCGGTATGAAGGACTCCCACAGTCAGGGTCAAGGGTGCTGACTTAAACTGGATCAAACCTGAAACAAGGGGGGGTGCCAACAAGAGTAGTTATTTTGAGACAATGTCTTTTCTGCAGAAGAGGCAAGCCAGCTTAAATCGTAAAACGGTGATCCAGAAAGTTTCCAACTGCCCCTGAATCAATGAAGGCTTGAGTGTGAACAGTATTCTGAAGGAAGGTAAGGGTAATAGGTACCAGAATCCGAGAGGAATGGGGGGATTTAGCAGTGATCATGCTTAGAGGTACCCCAGTGTTATCCTCTAAGCATTGGCCTTTCCCAGCCGAATGTAACAATTCTTTAGTTGGTGGGTGTTAGAACAACAATAAAAGCATAGTCTCAATCTCCTTCTTCTCGGTCTTTCAAACGCTGATGGTTTGAAGGAGGAGAGATCCATCGGTTCCTCCAATGGGGTAACTGGAGCTGTTGAAGGGGTAGAGGATACTGCAGAAACCGGACAAATAAATGGACGGGAGGGAAGGACCCTCCAAGTTCTGTCTCTCTCGGCTTGTCTCTCAGTCCAGACTGATACAAAGTGTTATAAAGTCATCCAAAGAAGAAGGAATATCATGATAAGCGAGTTCATCTTTGATGCGTTCATGCAGGCCTCTCCTAAAGGCTGCTTTGAGAGCACTGCCATCCCAAGTGGTTTTAAGTGCCAAGGTGCGAAACTCAATGGCAAATTGTGCCACGGTTCTATTGCCCTGGCGGAGATCCAGGAGAGAAAATTCTGCAGCAGAAGTATGGCCAGAAGTCCCAAACACAGAAGAAAATGCAGAAATTAATGCATCAGCTTCATTCAGGAGTGGAGTGTTCTGTTCCAAAAGGGGAGATACCTAGGCTAGGGCCTTGTCTTTCAGTAAGGAAATTATAAAGGTGACCCTTGATTGGTGAGACTGAAAGGTGTGAGGATCGTTACTGAAGTGCAGCCTGCACTGGTTAAGAAAACCACTACAATCAGTAGTACCTTCATGTTTGTCAGGCAATGGTATCCGGGGAATGCTTCCAGAAACAGGGAAAGAAGGCACAGTACTAGGAGCAGAGACTGGCGGTACAACAGGAGCGGTATTCCTTACTGTAACGAGAGCAGAAAGTTAAGCGGTTATAGCCTCTAGTTTGGAATCCACTCTGCAACTGTGTGGTATGGGTTCCCAACATCTGCTCTTGAAGATAAACTGCTCTTGCTACCTCATTTGGCTCCATGGCCCAAGTATAATGTAATGCTTGTGGGATATTCCACTATCAGACCGAACTCGGCCAGTAGTCTTCTTATTCCAGCGTTGAGCCAGAAAGATAGGGAATATCCCAGAACAGAGAGAGTATGCAAGATGAGGTAAGCAGCACTCACCACAGGCAGGATAGTCTGCGGGGCAACAGGCAGGGAATAAGTGGAAGGCAGTTCAGGGGTAAACCACTAGAAAGGTCAGACAGGCAGGGTTTGGCAACAGTAAGGCAATCCAAAGGTAAACCATTTGAATGAACAGACAGGCATGTTTTGGCAACATTATGGCAATCCGGAACTTTAAGGATTAAGCAAGCAGAGTAGTCAGACAGGAAGAGTTCAAAAGCAGTAAGACAATCCAGTACATTAGGGGTTAAGCAAGCAGAGTAGTCAGACAGGCAGAGTTCAAAAGCAGTAAGACAATCCAGTACATTAGGGGTTAAGCAAGCAGAGTAGTCAGACAGGCAGAGTTCAATAACTATATGGCAATCCAGAATACAGTAAGCTATCGCACCCAGGAGCACACAAAGCAACACCTATACTTTGGCAGTGATAGGTAGCAAGTGAGTAACTTACATAGGCGCAGGCTTCGCACCACAGGAGTTCCTGACCAACTAAAGAAACTGAGGGAGCGTGCAGCAATGAAGTCACCACTGCACATAGACAGGAGCCAACTTCTGTCTAGGAAAGCTAGAGCGGCACGGCGTGACACTTACAAATCTGATCCATAGAGGCTTCGTTCTTAAGCCCAAGAGGAAGCCACTGCTCTAGTGGAATGAGCCATTATCCTCTCAGGAGGCTGTCGCCCCACTGTCTCATAAGCTAAGCGGTTGACACTCCTCAACCAGAAAGATAGGGAAGTCGTAGTAGCCTTCTGCCCCTTACGCTTCCCCATATAGATGACAAACGAAGAGGAAGATTGTCTGAACTCCTTAGTAGCCTGAAGATAGTACTGCAAGGCACGCACCACATCTAGATTGTTAAGCAAGCGTTCCTTCACTGAAGAAGGATTAGGACACAAGGAAGGAACAACAATTTCTTGATTAATGTTACGTTCCAACACCACCTTAGAGAGGAACCCTAATTTAGTACGTAAAACCGCCTTATCAGCATGGAAAACAAGATAAGGGGGGTCACATTGCAAAGCAGAAATTTCAGAAACTCTGCACGCAGAGGCAATAGCCAGCAACAAAGAACCTTCCAATATAACAATTTAATGTCAACAGTATGCCTAAGCTCAAACAGAGCCTGCTGCAAAACACTAAGAACAAGATTTAAACTCCAAGGCGGAGCCCCAGATCTAAACACAGGTCTGATCCTAGTCAGAGCCTTAAAGGATTGCACATCCGGAAGCTCAGCCAATCTCTTGTGCAGTAACACCGAAAGGGCCGATATCTGTCCCTTCAGGGAAATAGCAGGCCCTTCTCCTGTCCATCCTGGAGAAAAGATAAAATTCTGGCAACCTTAGCCTTATGCCAGGAGAAGCCAAGCTCTTCACACCAGTACAAGTAAGTCCTCCACACTTTATGGTAGACAAAAGACAAGACAAGCAACTGGCTTTCGAGCTTGAACCAGAGCGTTGGTAACACTCTCAGAGAACCCTCTCTTGGCTAAGACTAAGCGTTCAATCTCTACACAGTCAGCCTCAGAGAAATCTAGATTTTGATGAACAAAGGGACCCTGTATCAGCAGATCTCTGCGACAAGGTAAGCTCCACTGAGGAGATGAGGACATGCCCACCAGATCCGCAAACCATGTCCTTCACTGATGCTCGCTCCTGCTTGATGCGAGCCACCACATGAGGGAGAAGCGGTAATGGAGTAAAAAGATATGATTCTGAACCTCCATGGTACTGAAGGGGCATTTATCAATTCCGCCTGAGGATCCCTCGATCCGTACCTGGGTAGCTTGGTATTGAGGCAGGATGCCATGAGATCTATCTCCGGTGTCCCCCACTCGATGCATATCTCTGCAAACACCTTGAGGTGGAGAGAACATTCCACTGAGTGAAAGGATTGCCTGCTGAGGAAGGCTGCTTCCCAGTTGTCCACACCCGGAATGTGGATCGCTGACAGCGTACATCTGTGAGTCTTCGCCCACTCTAGTATCTTAGATACTTCTCTCATTGCCAAAAAACTTCTCATTCCTCCCTGATGGTTGATATAGGCAACAAAGGTTATGTTTCCACAAAGGAAGAATGGTATAAAGGATACCAGACTACCCAAAGTATGCACTTGCAGCACTCTAGGTCTGAACTAAAGATTGGGATTCCGTAACAGGATATTAAAATATAACTTTTATTGGTATTAAAGTTAAAAAACCAAAATTTGTTTGGTTGATACACACACGATTAAAATTTGCTCCAGTGCTTGAATCAGTATAATGAGTTTCACATTAGATCACTATTCATGATAATTCGGCCTGAATAAATTCACTAGTTATAGTGATCTAAAAAGTTCAATGAAGTTCAATGAATCAACTTGCTAATGGTTACCAACAGAGTGTTCATCTGAATAGTAGAGCTTATATATAAATTCTGGTCAAGGTTGTGTACTCTCAGCTATATAGGCTCCTGCTATCCTCTTTCAATATAATGGATGATAGCAGAGTAAAGATTATTAATAATGATTATCCAAAAATAGGGGTACTGGTGAATTGAATATTCACAAAAACGAGGGTTTGATCGATTCTAACCTGGGTTATAATTTTAACCTGTTTATTGGTATGAATAGTAATGTGTGCGTGCTTGGTGTTACTGTAGTTTTCGAAATTTCATTAGGTATATAATTGGAGTACAGTTATAATCACAATGAGCCTAGTTCTGTGTAGCCCAGACCTTCGATCTGGCCACTTTGGTTCACTAAAGTTATTAAATAGTTAGACCCTGATTAGTCCATATAGCAATGGCTGTAAAGGTTACTATGGATTAGGTAAATCCACCTTTATAAATTTTAGGCGTATGTTTCATGAAAAACTAAATCTACTATCCCAGCGACTCCCAGATTTGTATCAGTTGACAAGTGTCCCAAAGTTTATTAACAGTGCCACAAATTATTATTATTCTGATCCAGTGTATGGAAATTCAGATTGATTGCCTTTTGGCGCAGCCACTGTTATGGTCACAAGTCTTATAATTATCAGTCCTCAGTTTGTAACATTCTTCTCATAGGACATTTATACACTGGGTTTTATAACTACAGTTAAGTTTGGCATACCCACTTTCAATAAATGTTTCTTATGATTTAGTTTCAATTAAATAACCGTGTTATGATATCAATTAATTTCGAAAGCTCTGAAAGCTGTGTTCAAAGTTAAAGCTCGGTCTGGCACAGCTCAGATTATAAATATAGAGTTAACAGTCCATTTGTTTGATTCGCAACTGAGTTGCAGTTTGATATATATGTTTCGGTTTAAGCGCTGTGTGGTACAGCTAATGCTGTCACTATCGGGTAGTGTCAACCGCACTCATACGTTTGTAAGGTCTTACAATACACGCACATTCACACACTAATTAGATAGTTTAAGTATTATAAACATTAACGTGCTATTGGAGTAACCTACTGTCCATCAATTCAGTCATAACCAATCGCAGTACCCATGAGTATGACTCATGCAGGTCCGTAAACATGACTTTGCGATTAGAGCAAACAGCTGTCTATCAATTCACTCAGAACCAATTAGAATACCTATCAGAGTGGAGCGGGGGCGGGACTTCCGGTCCCACAGGGTATATATCCCCAAAAACACGGCGGCTCGCTGCCTTTGATAAAGCCCAATCGGGCGAAACGCGTCAGGGGAGAGTGTTGAACTCGTTCACGCTCTATTCTTTATGTATTTTAAACCAGCCCAGTATCGCTAAAATCATGTGGAGCAAAGGGTTACCGCAATTATAGAGCTATAACTTTGATATTTGACCTATCTGGTCAGGGTACCTAATAGGGACCGTTACATGGTGCTTATAGAAAAATCTTTCTTACTATATATACAATAACGAGTTAATACCATATAGCCTGGGTTGTGCCAGACTTTATTCCATTAATAGTTATCTGGTCAGGGTACCTAATAGGGACCGTTACATGGTGCTTATAGAAAAATCTTTCTTACTATATATACAATAACGAGCTAATACCATATAGCCTGGGTTGTGCCAGACTTTATTCCATTAATAGTTAACTAAGTTTCTTTAAAAATTATATGCCACATTGTGGATATTACTATAATAACTGGGTTGTGCCAGTTTTAACTTAAACTTTCTAATTAGTGTGTGAATGTGCGTGTATTGTAAGACCTTACAAACGTATGAGTGCGGTTGACACTACCCGATAGTGACAGCATTAGCTGTACCACACAGCGCTTAAACCGAAACATATATATCAAACTGCAACTCAGTTGCGAATCAAACAAATGGACTGTTAACTCTATATTTATAATCTGAGCTGTGCCAGACCGAGCTTTAACTTTGAACACAGCTTTCAGAGCTTTCGAAATTAATTGATATCATAACACGGTTATTTAATTGAAACTAAATCATAAGAAACATTTATTGAAAGTGGGTATGCCAAACTTAACTGTAGTTATAAAACCCAGTGTATAAATGTCCTATGAGAAGAATGTTACAAACTGAGGACTGATAATTATAAGACTTGTGACCATAACAGTGGCTGCGCCAAAAGGCAATCAATCTGAATTTCCATACACTGGATCAGAATAATAATAATTTGTGGCACTGTTAATAAACTTTGGGACACTTGTCAACTGATACAAATCTGGGAGTCGCTGGGATAGTAGATTTAGTTTTTCATGAAACATACGCCTAAAATTTATAAAGGTGGATTTACCTAATCCATAGTAACCTTTACAGCCATTGCTATATGGACTAATCAGGGTCTAACTATTTAATAACTTTAGTGAACCAAAGTGGCCAGATCGAAGGTCTGGGCTACACAGAACTAGGCTCATTGTGATTATAACTGTACTCCAATTATATACCTAATGAAATTTCGAAAACTACAGTAACACCAAGCACGCACACATTACTATTCATACCAATAAACAGGTTAAAATTATAACCCAGGTTAGAATCGATCAAACCCTCGTTTTTGTGAATATTCAATTCACCAGTACCCCTATTTTTGGATAATCATTATTAATAATCTTTACTCTGCTATCATCCATTATATTGAAAGAGGATAGCAGGAGCCTATATAGCTGAGAGTACACAACCTTGACCAGAATTTATATATAAGCTCTACTATTCAGATGAACACTCTGTTGGTAACCATTAGCAAGTTGATTCATTGAACTTCATTGAACTTTTTAGATCACTATAACTAGTGAATTTATTCAGGCCGAATTATCATGAATAGTGATCTAATGTGAAACTCATTATACTGATTCAAGCACTGGAGCAAATTTTAATCGTGTGTGTATCAACCAAACAAATTTTTGTTTTTTAACTTTAATACCAATAAAAGTTATATTTTAATATCCTGTTACGGAATCCCAATCTTTAGTTCAGACCTAGAGTGCTGCAAGTGCATACTTTGGGTAGTCTGGTATCCTTTATACCATTCTTCCTTTGTGGATATATTTATATTTGTGCACAAGCACCATTTCCTCTAACATACAGTAAAATTAATCTAACTTTTACCTCTGATTTTGATTTATTACAAGAGGAAAAGTCTAAGTAGTGCCACTGTTCATCTTTGTGTGAACAAAGGTTATGTTGTCTGATTGGTATCTAATAATCTGGGACGAACCCAGAAGAGGCCAAGCCTTTAAGGCATTGAAGATTGCCCGGAGTTCCAATATATTGATCGGAACGGAGGACTCCTCCTGAGTAGACAGTCCTTGTGCCTTCTTGTCACCCCAAACGGCTCCCCAGACAGAAAGGCTTGCATCCATAGTCACAATCTCCCAGGACGGTCTCAAGAAACACGTGCCTTGGGACAGATGATCTGGACTGAGCCACCAAGAGAGCGAGTCTCTCAACACATTGTCCAGCACAATCTGTTGAGACTTATCTGAATGGCCACCATTCCATTGTCTCAGCATGCATAGTTGTAAGGGTCTGAGATGAAATCTGGCAAAAGGAAGGGACTCTGAATGTTCTTACGCTAGACGAAAAGATGGTGCCTGTACCAAGATATCGTCCAGGTAAGGCGCTACTGCAATACCTCAAATTCTGGCAAGGGCTAGAAGAGCCCCCAGAACCTTCGAAAATATGGAGCAGTAGCTAGGCCAAACGGAAGAGCTATGAACTGGAAGTGCTGGTCCAAAAAGGCAAAACTCAAAAACTGAAAATGTTCCCTGTGTATCGGAACGTGAAGGTATGCATCATTTTGGTCTATGGTGGTTATAAACTGTCTTTCCTGAACCAGAGGAAGGATTGATGGTATTGTCTCCATCTTGAAAGAGGGAACATTCAGAAACTTGTTTAGGCACTTTAAGTCCAGAATTGGACAAAAAGTTCCCAACTCCTTTGGAACCACGAAAGGTTTGAATAAAACCCCATTCAAGCCCCTGACTGAATAAAATCTTCCCCTTGAAAGGAAGAGAAAGGAGTCTGGATTTAGAAGTCCTATCCGCAGACAAAGGCTTCAACCATAGAGCCCGGCAAGCTAGGACCGCAAAGCCAGATGCCTTTGCATTTAGGCGACTAATCTGCATATTCACGTCACTGATGAAGGAGTTAGCAATTCTCAGAGCCTTAATTATCTCCTGAATATCCTTGAGGGGAGTCTACACCTCAATGAGCTCCGACAGAGTGTTGCACCAGTAGGTAGCTGCTCCAGCAACCACGGCTACAGCTGCCGCCGGTTGAAATAAAAACCCTGTATGCTGAAACCTCTTCCTCAGAAAAGTTTCCGTTTTCTTATCTATAGGCTCTCTAAAAGAACAACTATCCTCCAGAGGGATAGTAGTATGATTAGCCAGCGTAGAAATAGTGACATCCACCTTAGGGATGGAGCCCCACAAATCTAATTGAGAGTCAGGGACCGGGAATAATTTTTTAAAAGTAGACGAGGGGGGAAAAGAAGTTCCTATCCTTTCCCCTTTGTTACTAATAATGTTTGCCATCTTAACTGGCACAGGAAAAGTCAGAGGGACCTTCCTGTCTTCATAAACCCTGTCTAATTTAGGGATCTTAGGTTCCTCAGGGAGTGTAGCCTCTGGAACCTCTAGCGCAGTGTTTTTCAACCAGTGTGCCGTGGCACACTAGTGTGCCGTGAGAGATCCTCAGGTGTGCCACGGCAGACTGACAACAGTGTGACATATTTTTTAAACTTTGCTTGTTTTTTACTCCCAGTGCAGGGGTAGTTTGTAGGAGGCATGGCATAACAGCACAATACATACAGTATGTTTGTGTGTATGTGTATATATATATATATGCTGTATTAGGCTACAATGTGTGATTTTTTTAAAATTTTGGGATGGTGGTGTGCCACAGGATTTTTTAATGTAAAAAAGTGTGCCACGGCAAAAAAAAGGTTAAAAATCACTGCTCTAGCGTAGACAGAACCTCCTTTAATAAAAAACGCAGATGCTCAATTTTAAATCTAAAGGAGGGTTCCTCCACTGAAGGAGGTTTAGAAACTGAAGTCTCTGCCTCAGAAAGTTCACCCTCTGAAGCTAACAGAGGTTTACTCATCCTCAGATAGCTGGGAAATTGTAGATAAATCCGACAAATATTTAGATGACTCTATGTCAGGAGAACTATGTTTATCTTTTCTCTTACGTTTGCAAGAGGGAGGTAAGGCACTCAGGGCCACAGACACCGCCGATTGTAACTGCGCGGTAAGGACCACAAGAAAAAAGCACCCTTCAGATGGAGGATTAGTTGAGCGTGGGGGAACTGCATGTGGAGCGGGTAGTATAGAAAGGGTAGTAATCTCTTGGGACACAGATTCCTAAGAGGTAGACAGCTCAGAGGGGCTAATAGCATTATGAGTATTAGTAGGCTTGTCACCCTTCTTAGACTTTAGAACATTGTTTAGGCAAATAAAACAAAATTGAGCAGGCGGGCAAACCACGGCCTCCTCACAGTATAAACAGGAATTATTAATCAGTACAGAAGGAGCAGAACCTTCTAAAGGAGTATCAGAGTCCTCCATAGCTAAGATATATCCACAGAAGGACAGATAAAAAAAAGAACGCTTTTATTTAAAAAAACGGCACCTTTATAATCCCAATGGCTGAGGCACTCACCGCCTCCTAGACCCAGACAGCTAACAGTGAAAACACTCTCCTTAGGAGTGACGTCTGCAGCAGGATCTTAGGAAAATGAAAAGACTGCACCCGGTCACATGGTGCGTAGAACAGGGCTTCCCCTACTATGAAAAAGGCGCTAAGCTATTAGGAGCTTCGCAACACTAAAAAAACGCAAGTGAAACCTGTTTGTTCCAAGCCAAAAGCAGTCTATGAGCCCAAAAAATGTTCACATTAAAGCAGTTATAAATAAACCCCTAGCTGTTCAAATAATCTCCCTGAAGGAGATATTCACCCTTGATCCTATCAAGGCATAAAGGAGTCACACTGTGACCCTGTATAGCAAAAGTGAATATAAAATGATCTTACCCTCCAGGATCCATGCTGTGGAACAGATGCAGCCTCTCAAGTGTGACCGTCTTGCAGCAACGCTCTTAAATGGACTTGAGTGTGTAATGGCAAGCAGTGAAACTCGTCAACACTGATTGCTTAGGAGTTGTTAGGCAACAGTCTGGATGGGTTAGCAGAAAAACTTTCCCTGCATCTCCAGACTCTAACTTTCATCAATACTCTCACTTAGAGGTTGACATGATTACTTAAAACTCCAGTCCTTTCACGAAGGGAACATACCCATTTCAGGACTATCCAAATCTTTTGACACTTCTCTGCCACCTCCTATAGTGATGAAAGGCAAAGAATGAATGGGGGATAGGGGAAGTGGGAGAGATATTTAAGCCTTTGACTAGGGTGTCTTTGCCTCCTCCTGGTGGCCAGGTGTTGTCTTTCCCAAAAGTAAGGAATGAAGTCGTGAACTTTCACTGCATGTATAAGGGAAAAAAAATGTCCTTCCTTAAGGCAGGGAGAGTCCTTGCGAACATTCTTAACATATGGGAAACCAATACCCAAGCTGTGGAGTTCACAAATGTTCCAGAGGAAAAGGTAATGGAAGGCAGTCCTAATTACTTGGCACCACCGCTTGTAAAACACTTCTCCCAAAAGATGCCTCTAAGGCCGAAACATCAAATTTATCAAACTTCGTGAAAGTGTGCAATGAAGACCAAGTTGCAGTCTTGCAGATTTGTTCAACTGAGTGTGCTGTGGTCCTTGAAGGGGCTCCTGACCCGTTTACTTGTAAGTCATGCAAATCTGACATTTCAGCTAAAAATAGAGAAAGCTGAGGCCTTCTGCTTCTTGTGCTTACCAGTATACAGGATGAATAAGGAAGGAGATTGACAAAACTCCTAAGTAGCATGAAGGTAGAACTTGAACGCTCTGACCACATCCAAATTGTGCATCAATCTCTCCTTGGAGGATGATGGATTGGGACGAAGTGCAGGAACGACAATCTCCTGGTAGATGTTGCAAGTATTAACTACCTTGGGAAGAAAAACTGAGTCCTCAACACAGCCTTATCCTGATGGATCACCAGATATGGAGGCTCATACATCAAAGCCGAAATTTCTGACACTGCGAGCAGAGAAAATAGACATAAAGTTACTCACTTGGAAAGTGTTTTTCTTGTTATCAACAGCATGCAGAGGCTCAAACGGAGACCTCTGATGAACTTTAACACTAAATTAAGACTCCATGGAGGAGCAACAGGTTTGAAAACTGGTCGGATTCTGACCAAGGCCTGAACAAACTCCTGAACATCTGGCAAACTAGACAACTTCTTGTGAAAAAGAACGGAGATCTGACCCTTGATAGAACTGGCCGATAGGCCCTTCTCCAGACCCTCCTGGAGAAGCTGTAAGATACGCGGAGTCTTCAATCTACGTGAAGAGAAACTTTGCTGTTCACACCAGTGAAGATAAGTACTCCAGACCTTGTGGTAGATGCGTCTTGTGACAGGCTTGCGAGCCTAGATAAGAGTATCAATCACAAGCCACTCTGAGCTAAGATCAACAGTTCAATCTCCAGGCAGTCGGCCTCAGAGTATCTAGGTTTTGATAACATAACGGACCCTGAGTCTGAAGGTCTAAGGATGAGCAGACAACAGGGTCACTAGGTCTGCATACAAAGTCCTGCAGGGGCTATCAGAATAGTTGGTATTCCCTCTTGCTTGATCCGAGCGACTACTGGGGGTAGGAGAACAAATGGTGGAAACAGATAAATTATTTTGAAGCTCCACAGGACCGCTAGAGCCTCCACTAGCTCCGTCTGAGGATCCCTGGACCTCGATCCATATCATGTGAGCTTGGCATTAAAGCCGGAAGCAATCAGATCTATGTCCGGAAAACCCCATCTGCAAGTTATTTCCAGAAATACCTCCTGATTCAGGGACCACTCCTCTGAGTGGAGAGTCTTCCTGCTCAGGAAATCCGCTTTCCAATTCTCCACACCTGAAATGTGGATAGCTGTAATCTGACATTGATGTGTCTCCACCCACAGCAGGATTTGAGACACCTCCTGCATCGCCAGAGAACTCAGTGTGCCTCCCTGATGGTTGATGTAGGCCATGGTTGTGATGTTGTCAAATTGGAATCGAATAGAACGGGTGGAACCCAGCTAAGCCACCCTAGTAGCGCATTGTATATAGACCTTAACTCTAGAATGTTGATTGGAAGGGATACTTTCTCCTGGCAACCAGGTTCCTTGGGCTCTCAGGGAACCCCACAAGGCACCCCAGCCAGATAGACTTGCGTTTGTGTTTATTATCCAAGAGGGGCGACTGAAACACGTCCCTAAGAAAACTGGAGTTGGGGATTGTCACCAGGCATGACTCCCTCTCGTCTGGGCGCCCAGGCAGATGAGCTGCGACAGGTCTGAATGATCTCCATTATGTCTGAGCATACACAACTGAAGTGGTCTCCGATGAAAGCAAACATACGGTATAGCATCCGATGCTGTCACCATTAAACCTACCATCTCCATGCATTGTGCCACTAAAGTGGCCTGAAGCAGACAAGCGTTATGAAGCTTCTCTCTGCGTTGATCTTTCATGTAAATGCGCATAGTGACAAAATCTATAATCTTTCCCAAAAAAATCTACCCTTGTTGTCGGGACAAGGGAGCTCTTTTCCAGATTGGCTTTCCAACATTGCGCCTGAAGACACAAGCAACTCCTGCGTTTGGTCCTGAGCCACTGGAAAAGATGGAGCCTGGACCAGAATGTCATCCAGGTAAGGAGCTACTGTGATCCCCTGCCTACGATCCACAGCCATCAGAGCTCCCAGCACCTTGGTAAACGCTCAGGGTGCCATAGCCAGTCCAAATGGAAGTGCAACAAACTTATCTAGGAGGCGAACCATAGGAAACGGTAGTAATCTCTGTGAATCGGAATGTAAAAGGTATGCGTCCTTTAGGTCTATAGTGGACATGAACTGACCCTTTTAAACCAGGGGAAGGATGGACCTTATTATTTCATCTTAAAGGTGGGAACTCTTATGAATCTGAGACCCTTCAGGTCCAAAATAGGGTGAAACGTGCCCTCTTTCTTGGGGACCATGAACAAATTGTAGTAGAAACCCCTTCCTCTCTCTGATGGGGGAACTGGATCCACCACTCCCATGGCAATGAGGTCTTCCACAAAGCTGAGTAATGCAGCTCTACTGGGTTTCCTCACACTCTTGACAGCAAGAAGTGGTCCCTTGGGGGATGGGACTGAAGGCTTATCCTGATTCCCTGGCAAAAAATATCCAGCACTCAAAGATCCTGGACAGACTGAACCCAGTCTTTTTGATATTTCTCATACATGTAGTCTCCAGCCTCCAAATCTTTTAAAAGACCTTTATTGTTGCATTTGTTGGGTCCAAAACAAAAAAGAACGCGTATATGACTAAGTGCCTATTGCAGCCTTGAAACATTGTTATTTCTGTTATGGACCCAACAAATGCAACAAAAAAGGTATTTTAAAAGATTTGGAGGCTGGAGTCTACATGTATGAGAAATAATGGTGAGGACTTGGCCAGTCTGTGATTCCATGCACCTGCTAAAGGTGTGCTGTTTTCCACTCTTTTTGATTATTCCCATTCCCTCTGAATCAGAGAAAGTCTGCCCTCCACACGACCTAGTACCAGGTCGGGGGAAAACCCATTATGTTAACTTGTTATCCTGGGAAGCTATCTTGGGCTGTTTGTTCTTGTTACACCCATGGGTGGGATTCCAAGTAGCCCTGGGGGACCCCGTCTTGGGTGCTTCTGCGCTCCTCTGACTCTTGTTTGGGTGAAAGGAATGAAAACGTGCAGCCAAAGGACCCTTTAGATTTCTAATCCTGCGCTAGGAAATCTCCCTTTCCACCTGTAACTGTGGTTATAATAGAGAGCAAACCCAGACAGGGACTTGCCCATGAAGCACAAGGATAGTAGTCTAGTCTTAGACACATTATCCGCTGACAACAATTTGAGCCACAAGGCCCTCCTGGATAAAACTGCAAAGCTAGAGTTTTTAGCATTGATGCGAACAATCTGCATCTCTGATGAAGGGATTTGCCAGTCTTAGGGATTGTATATGGATCTCCTACAGAGCAGTTTTCACTGTAATCAGATCCGCTAAAGATTCACACCAGAACTTGGCGTCCCCCGTCACTGCAGCTATTCCAACTGCTGATTTAAACAGGGCGCCGACTGGAGAAACTCAAGCTTTCTGTCTAGAGGATCCTTGAAAGAAGTACTGTCATTGAGCGGAATAGTAGTAAGCTTGGTCAATCTGGATATGGCCCCATCAACCTTAGGGACACTGTTCCAAACCTCTGTGTGGGCAGGTGGAACAGGAAACGATCTCTTAAATACTGCCGAAGGGGGAAAAAAGGGACCATTGGCCTCTCCCATTCCTTGCAAATGGTCTCAGTAATAACCGGGGGTACAGGAAACACCTCAGGGGCTCTAGGCCTAAACACTGATTCCATTCTCTGAACCTGTTCCTCCTCAGGCAGTTTCACAGCCGAAACCTCCAGGGTAGATAGAACCCTCTTTAGCAGCAGCCTAAGCTGCTCCACTTTGAACCTAATCGTACCATCCTCAGAGTTCTCTACTGACTCTTCATCAGAAGAAGGAAGTTCTTCTTCAGAGCTAACTAAGGGTTTGTCATCAAAAGGATGCCCAACAGTTAGTTGTGGCCTCCACCAGTGCACCTGGGCTCTGTACTGGAGAGCAATATTTAACCTCTCATCCTCTTCCGTGATTACAGTCTAGTACTCAGAGCAGCAGACACAGATGCCTGTATACGGGCCGTGAGATCATCAGGAAACAGACCCACCCCGGGTGGGGTTAAGCCGATCTCTACGTTGCACTCTGGGGCAACTGTGGTTGTATTTATAGGCTGTTGGACAGGGATGTCTACGTCAGCTGAGATCTCAGAAGCCGCAGCAGGGCCTGCCGAACACAGGTCACGCGGGAGCTCCTCAGCGTTCTGCCTGCTTGGTCCTCCTGAATAAGACGTCTGGACATATGTCAGACAACAATTGCATAGTTCACAGCAATTATTTTGCAAAGCATAGATTTATTGTTGTCAATAGAACTTAACGAAGAAGATTCCTCCAGACTCTCTATTAGAATAGAGTCATCTATAATATTGAAGCGTGTACTGACTATTGCAATAACAATCGTGAACTTCACAGCGGCGTACCTGGTTCCCAATGCACCAAACAACTGTTCCCCTTTAAACCTTGTTTAGGGAATCTTGCCACCTCTGGTCCAGCCAACCTGTGTTGTGTTCTCTCTTTTAACTTATGCAAATTATGACTCTTAGGTAAGTCTCCCTAAGTGGGATGCGGGAATCCAGACTTGGACCCGTTGCTCAGTGTGCCTAGAGGGTTATAGCTGCACCTCACTGACGAGGCCCACACTAGGCTGAAACGTACGTCTGGGGTTTTGCCGTTTCCCTTGTTTAGAGAGGGATTGCCTGGTATTTCGGGGGTGGACTGTACTGTTGAGTCAGGATCAGACTGATATGCTACAGTAAAGTTCTCTGTGAAAGGCACATGTTGAGCAAAAAGAGGCTGCTTCTTGGGTGGTAACTAGCAATAGAACAAAATATTATGCTATTGTTCGTTCAAAGGTTAAGCGCTTCTCTCTTTTAATTTATATTTATTACTTTGTTTGGAGTGTCTTTGCCTTGTGGCCATGTTGAATAATTTGCATAGATTAAGAATGTTCTCATGGGCTCACTGCCAAGAAGGAAATTAATTTATCAGGTAAGCATACATTTTATTTTTTCCACTCCTTCTGTATCATGTGACAGCCATCAGCCAATCACAAATGCATATATATATATATATATATATATATATATAGAAGAGGAGGTCCCAGAATTCACTGGAATTGGATAATTTTGTATAAATGTGTATGATTTGTAATGTTAAACAGGTACTTTTATAAAAATTAGTGTTTTAACCACATCAGATAATCACAATAAATGAAAATCAATTAATTTAAATAAAAACTAAAAAAGGGTTTTTTTTGTTACAAGAAACCAATATTAAAACAAGTCCATTCAAAAAAAATGTATGTAAAAAAGATGATGGTAATTTAGGTTTATCACACTTTGATATCCGGTAGGTATAACACTTACTAGAACAAACCTCAATCATATGAGGTAAGTTGCCGCCTCTGTAAGTGGGAAACTTCCGAAGATCTGCAGTGGCAAAGAGTGCTTGGATTTGTCTTTTGTTCTTCTCCTCTCGGAGTATGGGGTTGGGATCCAGATCTGTCCAGATAGGAGACTGGTGGTGTATTCTCCCCAAAAATCCAGCAGGTTCATGCAGAATAAGAGGCAGGAGAAAAAGAATACATAGTGTAATACTGTTTATTATGATAAAAACAATATATTAAAACAGACAAGTGGCCACTCACATTTAAAATCCTCAAATTTATGAGGTATGTTAAATACACTTAGCAGTAGCCTGTAGTAGAAGAGCTGTTCTATGGAGAATCAAAGGTGTTATGTCGCTGTCAAAAGAGAACAGTTCCTCCCATATGTGGATAGTTGTTCCGTAATAAAGCACAAGCCAAAACGAATGTGTCAAGTTTGCATATGCTATACACAGTCCGAAGTATGTAAATGGTATAAAATAATGTAAAAGCACTCCCAATGGAGCCAAAAATAGTCTATATATATATATATATATATATATATATATATATATATATATATATATATATATATATAAAAATATATATATTCTGTGAATTCTTCCACATGCGTGTATCTATAAAAAGACTGCACGTTTTGTTAATGGAAGTAAATTGGAAAGTTGTTTAAAATTGCATGCTCTAGACATGATCTGGGAATCTGGCTCTAGGTTCCGGTGGAGGAGGAGCTCAACAGGTGTTGCTGAGCTCACAGCTCCAGCCACACACATACTGGCGGTGGTTTGTTTTGCGCGCCTGCCCCAAGCCCTGGGGCTGTTTGTAAGGACAGCTTGGAAAAGCAGCTCTGGAACCCTTTACCAGTGGCCCGCCATCCCACTGGTTCATGCTAATTATTTTTCTACCTGGACTTAACTCTCTCACATCATTTGACCTACCCAGCCTAAAAACACTCTCTTACCACGCTATCTGTGCTCCCTGCTTCTGACTATATCTCCCATTCCCCTCGAACTGAACCCTGCCTCTCCGCTCAAGTTTAAATCTTTTCCCCCTCACTCCGCCTGCAGCCCCCGCCAGGAAAACTTCAGCATCCTCGACTGCACTACATTCACCTAAACCTTACCTGTTGCCTCGTTGGGAGTGCTCCCGCTGCAACCCTGCGGCTTGGCGCCCGCCTCTCTCCCTCCCCCACCGGTGCTGCGCGGGAGGGAGCTGGGCTGGGTCTCGGACTGGGGATCTGGTGCTGGAGCCGTCTTCCTCCGGCTGACGCCGGTGTTTGATGCAGCCCTCCTGCTCCCCTTCCACCGATGCTGCGCGAGGGGAGCTGAGTGCAATCTTTTGACTGGGGCTGAGGAGAAGCAGCTGCTGGAGGTGGACCTGTGTCAGCCTGCAGGGACCGGGATATCGTCGGCGAACACGGCTGGTGGCCAGGCGGAGGTAAGGGGTGAGCATATCTGAACTCTTTCACCAATGTACTGTGGGCCAAGCATTACTTCTGAAAACTTAAAGAGGCTCCTAAGGAATAAGGCCAGATTTGATAAAGATTAACTGACCTTAGGCAGAGGTGGGCAGGAGGAGGAGGGGGGGGGGGAAGAGAAAGGAAAAGGCTGTTGATGAATAGGCTGGAAGTCTATCAAGTGGGACATTCTGAGACACTAAATTGATCAGAGTATTTATCACTACTACACGAAGACACTCAGCAAACTTTCCTGTCCATTATCCTGGCACTTCAACTATGGATTAAAAATATGCAAAGGGCCAATTTGAACCGAAGAAGAGATTGAGAGCAAAAAGACTTTTTTGCCTGAGAATACATGTTTAGTCATTAACAATTTGATTATGTTGTTTTACTCTCTCCTTCTCTGACACAAAAGTTTCAAAATCTGATATCATCAGCTGATTATGTTTCACTTTTTTTTTCTTTTTGTGTTTTTTTTCTGATACAACTCTGTCTAGCCCTGTCAGATTATGTGCATACTTATATTTCCTATGCAAATAGAAATTGCTTCTGTTTGATGCTTCTTTAAAGGCTTTAGAGTGTTAGCTATATTTTTCTAAGGCTGGGCTATTAAGGTTTAAACCTAACCTCACTAACTAATACTGCTCTTGACTCTTTGAAAGGTCTTTGTTACAGCTAGTACAGCTGAAAAAAAGCAAAATTTATCTATTATCGGAGTTTTTTTTTAATTATTTTTTTGGGGTTTTTTTGCTGTTGTTTTTTTGTTTTGTCTCTTTTTTTCCCTTCACTATAACTCTGCCCTGTGTCTAGTAAAAGGGAACAATAGGGATATAGGTAGCAACCTTTTGGTCTACCTGTAGTAATCAATATTTCAATACTACAACAGTAAACAGGGTCAACCTCCCCTATTTTCCTTTTTTTTTTTTTTTTTTTTTTTTTCTTATTAGAATAAAATACCTCTAACTAAGCTCTCTGATATTAAAGAAGTGCTTGAGTCAGTACCTGCTTACACATATCATTTATTACCAATTAGAGCTTGAAAGCTCTTAATTTTCAGTATACTGAAAGGTACTGGGTCATAAGAAAATAAATATATGCTCAGCATTGTGCAATATCTGTTAGACTTAAAATCCTGGAAAGATACTCTGTCTCAATTGTTTTGAACTAAAACTAAAATTACAATAAGAGCATTGCTCAAGAGGTGTTTTACCAACGTATAGTTGTTATTACCTTTTCAAGTATCTTAAACCCAGTGATCAAAAACACTAAGGCCTTCATACCTTAGAAAAACGAGCAAATAAGTAATATATAGGGCTGACTTGAATTTATAACGTTACCTTAAACGCTCTTTTTTTTTTTCTCCTCTCCCCTTTTTCCACACACTCGTTTAAATCACTTATTCTTGCACGCAAGTTAATTAGGGTCACAGCCCGACACTGATTTGGCGCATTTCCTAGCGCCCACCCCACTGACCCCCTTTTTGGTATCCTGAGTTATCTCTCCTCTCTAAATCCACCCTCTTCTTTATTGAAATCACAAGTAATATCACTGGACAACTTTGCACAAAGGCATCACCTTAGAATTGGTGCAATCACAAGCTTCTTCACGGCTCGATCACTTCCCACGGGCCACCTATCCTTTCCCCACCTTGCCCCCCCCCCCCCCCCCCATCTTTTTTTTTTTTTCTCTCTCACTTCCCTTACACACTGACATAGTCCACTCAACCTGTACGCAAGTTAAATAGGGCACCACCACTCACAGTCTGCACACAGAATTGGCGTATATTCTACCGCCTATTTTCACTGTCTCCCCCTCCGGGGTCCTGATCTACCTCTCTTTCTAACTCACCCCCTCTCTTCTTGAAACCACAAGTTCCACACCTGGACAAACCCACACAAAAGACACCACCTTAGAATCAGTGTAACCACAAGTTCTCTCACGGCTTAATCGCTTTCCTCGGACCACCCACTTTTCCCCCATCCTGCCCCCCTCCCCCTGTATTTCCCATTCCCGTCCTTTCCTCTTTTTTTTTTTTTTTTTTTCCTTCTCTATAGAGTAGTATATCCCCTTAACGACCGAGGACGTGCAGGGTACGTCCTCAAAAAAAAGGCAGTTAATGCCTGAGAACGTACCCTGCACGTCCTCGGTTTGGAAAGCAGCTGGAAGCGATCCTGCTCGCTTCCAGCTGCTTTCCGGTTATTGCAGTGATGCCTCGATATGGAGGCATCCTGCAATAACCTTTGGTAGCCATCCGGTGCAGAGAGAGCCACTCTGTGGCCCTCTCTGCACCGGAGATCGGTGGCTACCTGCGTTGGTGGGTGGGAGCCGGACCGGGAGGCGGGTGGCGGCCATCGATGGCCCTGGTTATGTGCAGGGGGGGCGGGATCGTGGGCGGGGACGAGCAGGGGCGCGCACGGACGGACGCGCGCGCGTGCACGGGAGGGCGGGGGCGGGCGCGTGCACGGGGAGGGAGCGGGTGGGAACCGCTACACTACAGAAAATGATTTAATAAAAAATTTATAAATTTCGAAATATTAAAAAAAAAAAAGATCAGCAAGGTGGTGGGGGTTTGTCTGTGTGGGGGGGGAAGCTACACTACAGAAAAAAGCCCCAAAAAAATAAAAAAAGCACTTTTTTTTGCAAACTGGGTACTGGCAGACAGCTGCCAGTACCCAAGATGGCCCCCAATGAGGCAGAGGGGAGGGTTAGAGAGCGGTTTTGGGGGGGATCAGGGAGGTTGGGGGCTAAGGGGGGGATCCTACACCCTAGCATATGTAAATATGCTAAAAAAAATTTTTATTTTTTTTAAAAAACCCTTTTATTTTAGTACTGGCAGACTTTCTGCCAGTACTTAAGATGGCGGGGACAATTGTGGGGTGGGGGAGGGAAGGGAGCTGTTTGGGAGGGATCAGGGGGTGGGATGTGTCAGGTGGGAGGCTGATCTCTACACTAAAGCTAAAATTAACCCTGCAAGCTCCCTACAAACTCCCTAATTAACCCCTTCACTGCTAGCCATAATACACGTGTGAGGCGCAGCAGGATTTAGCGGCCTTCTAATTACCAGAAAGCAACGCCAAAGTCATATATGTCTGCTATTTCTGAACAAAGGGGATCCCAGACAAGTATTTACAACCATTTGTGCCATAATTGCACAAGCTGTTTGTAAATTATTTCAGTGAGAAACCTAAAATTGTGAAAAATTTAACTTTTTTTTCAATTTGATCGCATTTGGCGGTGAAATGGTGGCATGAAATATACCAAAATGTGCCTAGATCAATACTTGGGGTTGTCTACTATACTACACTAAAGCTAAAATTAACCCTACAAGCTCCCTAAAAGCTCCCTAATTAACCCCTTAACTGCTGGGCATAATACACTTGTGGTGCGCAGTGGCATTTAGCGGCCTTCTAATTACCAAAAAGCAACGCCAAAGCCATATATGTCTGCTATTTCTGAACAAAGGGGATCCCAGAGAAGAATTTACAACCATGTATGCCATAATTGCACAAGTTGTTTGTAAATAATTTCAGTGAGAAACCAAAAGTTTGTGAAAAAATTTGTGAAAAAGTGAACGATTTTTTGTATTTGATCGCATTTGGCGGTGAAATGGTGGTATGAAATATACCAAAATTGTCCTAGATCAATACTTTGGGATGTCTACTAAAAAAAAATATATACATGTCAAGGGATATTCAGGGATTCCTGAAAGATATTAGTGTTCTAATGTAACTAGCGCTAATTTTGGAAAAAAGTGGTTTGGAAATAGCAAAGTGCTACTTGTATTTATGGCCCTATAACTTGCACAAAAAGCAAAGAACATGTAAACATTGGGTATTTCTAAACTCAGGACAAAATTTTGAAACTATTTAGCATGGGTGTTTTTTGGTGGTTGTAGATATGTAACAGATTTTGGGGGTCAAAGTTAGAAAAAGTGTGTTTTTTTCAATTTTTCCTCATATTTTATATTTTTTTTTATAGTAAATTATAAGATATGATGAAAATAATGGTATCTTTAGAAAGTCCATTTAGTGGCGAGAAAAACGGTATATAATATGTGTGGGTACAGTAAATGAGTAAGAAGAAAATTACAGCTAAACACAAACACCGCAAAAATGTAAAAATAGCCTTGGTCCCAAACGGACAGAAAATGGAAAAGTGCTGTGGTCATTAAGGGGATATGGATAAATTTATTGGTATCTCTTCTAAAGCATCCTCACCAGGATAGGCAGGTAGACAAAGAGATAAGAAATCTAAAAACATACAGGACTCAGTAGCTGATATCCAATCAACTTTATTAAGTGCAGCCACACCCGAAGTACTAAATGTCCAAAACTTAGTTGCCAGCATCTCCGATGCCCTCTCTCCCAAATTTGACGCTCTGAGGATGGAAATTAAGCAGGATATTTCCTCCTTATCACAAGAAATTAGACAATTCTCCTCAAGAATGCAGGAGGTCGAGCAGAGAGTATCTGATTTGGAAGACACGGTAATAGTACAAGGCACTAAATTGGACAGCATTAGTAGTAGTAATCAAAAAATTCTTATGAGACTAGAAGACCTTGAAAACCGCAGTAGAAGAAACAACATCAGAATAATAGGTCTCCCAGAGGAGAAACAATATGAGGACCTAGCCCTCTTTGTCTCTGACACACTAAAGACAGCTCTCAAACTCCCGCCCTCGCACAATAACATCTTGGTAGAGAGGGCCCACAGACTGGGCCCATCACAGCCAGCTCAAAAACCCAATAGGCCTAGACCTGTCATTGTAAAACTACTTAACTACCAGGATAAAATTTCTCTTTTTCAGTATTACCGTAAAATGCAACCTCTTATTATTAATGGAGCTAAGATCCTCATGTTCCAGGATTTCTCGGCTGAGACAGCTTCCAAGAGGAGAGATTTGGCACCCACATGCACTAAATTCATAAATTCTGGATTAAATGCGACTATACTTTATCCAGCTAAATTAAAAGTGACTGTAAATGGAACAGTACATTTTTTTCTGGAGCCACACGCAGCCGAGAAATTCTTCTCATCTTTAGATTTACTAGCAACAGAGGATATAGCTCCCACTTAGTCAGCGTAGGTTAATAATTTGGAAGACCCCCCACGTAGGGGCAGATGGGGCAAGATGAATACGTGTTTGGTTGGGTTTTTTTTTTCCTTTCCTTTTTTTTTTTTTTTTCTTCTTCTTTTCCCCCCACCTCTCTCCCTCACGCTATAGGAAGCATTAAAGAAACACAGAAAAATAGAAAAATTTAGAATAGTCTCGTGGAATGTGGGAGGGATCTCCACCCCTATCAAACGGAAAACCATATTAACACAACTGAGGAAATACCAGAATGATATAGGGCTAATCCAAGAAACCCATCTTAATTCAGAAGAATCTAACAAACTTAAGTCCTCATGGGTCAGAGACGTATACTTCTCGCCAAGTATAGGCAAAAAAGGGGGGTGGCAATTCTAATTGGTAAAAGAGCCCAGCTTGAGGTGATCCACTGCGAATCCGATCCGGAGGGAAGATATGTCCTGTTAAAAGTAAAAATCGCCCAGGAAATCTATACAATTTGTAATCTCTATGGCCCCAACACCTTTGATCCAGAATTCTGGAATAGAATTCAAACCAAACTCCTCTTGTACAATCAGGGGCTTTCAATTATAGGTGGTGATTTCAATATGGCACTGCATTGCCCGCTAGATAGACTTAGAGAACCCATGAAGCAGAAAAAAACAGAAAAAGGACAACTTAGAATCTAGAATGTTTAAGAAAATAAAACAAAACCTAGCATTATATGATATCTGGAGAAGTTAGAATCCAGATATTCAGGAATTCACATGCCTTTCAAAGGCGCACAAAACTTTGTCTCGAATAGATCTATTTCTTGAATTTCTTATTGAAGAACTCCTAGAGAAGGGTGAGCAAATCCTAAACTCGGATAAAATCACATACACACTGGTGAAATATTATCAAGATCTATATTCTTGCAAAGGTTATGATTATGATAAGGCTATGGAGTTCTGGAATATGATCGAAAGCCCCTCACTAACGGATGACGACATCAGTAGCCTTAACTCCCCTATATCAGTGCAAGAACTAACTGAGGCAATCTCTGGTCTTCCCACTAATAAGGCAGCAGGTTCGGATGGCTTACCTAGTGAATTTTACAAAATACTCTCTCTAGAAATTTCTCCATATTTAATAAACTTATATAATGATTTTTACATGAATGGTAAACCAGTTACTGCCTCATTCTCGGCATCTCACACAACTTTGATCCTTAAGGAAGGGAAGGACCCAAGGCTTAAAGAATCTTATAGGCCAATAGCCTTACTCAATTCAGATTATAAGATTCTCACCTCCATCTTAGCAGCTAGACTACAGCAAATACTACCACAGGTAATCCATCCGGACCAAGCGGGCTTTATGAATGGACGGAACTCCTCGGCAAAAATAAGGGAACTATTAATTACACTGGAATATTTTGAAAAGGCCCGTCGGACAGGGGGGGAAGAGAGGAAATGTTCGGAGCACAGGACATGGCTATCCTGTCCATCGACGCAGAAAAAGCGTTTGACTCTGTTACTTTCAAGCATCTTAATACATCCCTGATAAAATTTGGAATCAAGGGCAAATTCCCTGAATTTGTGGAGAATCTTTATAAATGCTCAGCTACACGCCTGATCATTAATGGTATCCCCATCAATAACCCTGGAAAGGGGAACTCGCCAGGGGTGCCCGCTCTCCCCTCTCTTGTTCGATGTGGCTATTGAGCCTTTGGCAATCATGGTACGACAAAACCTGCAAGGTATTAAGATCTCAAACCATGAAATGAAAATTGGTCTATATGCAGACGATGTATTATTGTACATATCTAACACTAAAATTAATATTCCAAAACTTTTGCAGATAATAGACCATTTTGGTACCTTTTCAGGATACAAAATAAACACATCTAAGTCAGAAATTCTCTGGATCCGTAGGGATAAAGATTCTTGTATAGAAAACCCTTTCAAGAGAATAACAGATTCATTTAAATATTTGGGAATAAACATTCCGGTGATTGCCGATAAATTATATGAACTTAACATACCTCCTATTATTAGGCAAATCAAAGAGAAACTGAGAATCTGGCATACACTTCCTCTCTCAGTTTCGGGTCCAGTGGCAGTGTTTAAGATGGTTCTTCTCCTGAAACTGATATATATACTTCTTAATGTCCCAGTAATTCTTTACGAAAAGGATGTAAGATTAATCAATAGCTTAGTCAGCCAATTTCTTTGGCAAGGGAAAAAAGCACGAATTTCCCTCAAGAAACTCTCTCTCCCATGCGACTCCGGAGGTATGGCACTGCCAGATATTAGAGCGTACAACCTCAGCTCCTTGGCACGAATAGCGAGTAGTTGGATCTTATCTAAGGATTATATCTTAAATAACCATCTTGAAAGTAATATCTGTGATCCTTACCTTCCCTTAGCACTTCTACACTCCTCTCCTAAAGAGCTACCTCCAGAAATTAAAAGACTTAAATCTATATCCAACCCTATCAAGGCTTGGTGGAAAATATCCAAGCTTTTATCTCATAATCCTAAAATTTCAAAATATCTCACCTTGATAGGGAACCCAAAGTTTCAACCTGGCCTGCAATCTGAGGTTTTCAATAGATGGCACAATAATGGACTAAATAAACTGATTTTATTGATAGATGGTGATGGAAAAACCATTAAAACATTTGAAAAATTAAAAGGGGAATATAAGTTACTCAACAAAGATTTCTTTGCGTACTTGCAGATAAGGCATTTCTTCTTAGAAACAACTAGAGACGTAGGATGGTCTTGGAAATTAGGTAAACTTGAAAATTGGCTCACACTCATGACTGTGAATCGGATGTCTATTTCTGTGTGTTATCATCTTCTGGGTATTAGCAGGGGTAACCAGAATTTAGCAAGACTTGCTTTAACATGGACTTCATTGTCAGAACAAAATAGGGTAGATCCAAAAACAGTGCAACACTCTATAAGCAAAGTGAAAAAAATAACTCTTTCAGCTACTTGGCGGGAAGCACATATCAAAATTCTCCACAGGGCATATTTTACTCCGGAAACGGGTCGCAGGGTTCATAATTCAGGCTTTGATAAATGCCCCAAGTGCTCACTCCCAGCAGCCAATTTAGAACACATGTTTTGGTTTTGCCCAAAAGTAAGAAACACTTGGTGTAAGTTAGAATATTGGCTTAATTAAGGTGCTGAAAATTCCCCCCGTAACTTTTACTCTATATCAAATTATACTATGTAAGGATAATCTAAGTGAATGTCACCCTAATGACAACCTGATCTCTATCTCAATATTAGCTACTAGATACCTAATATGTAAAAAATGGAAAATGCGCTCAGTGCCTAGTGTATCCGAAATCCAGAACTGTCTAAAAAAACAATGCCTACTAGAACAAAAAGATACAGACATAGATAACGAAGAGGACATAAGGAATTTCTTTAACAAATGGGCAGTATATATTAAATCACTCTCTGAAAATGAAAAAGAATATATGATTTTTCCTTTCCAAATCTCTGAATTAATCTTACTAGGCATCTGGTAGTTGGGGACAGAGGGGGATGAGAGAGAGGTGGTTATTTTTTTTTATTTTTTTTTCCCCTTTTTTTTTTTTTGTTTTGTTTCTTCTTGTGTTTTGCTGTTTTACATAAAATTTGAAAATCCCAACAATAAGGTGATATAAGGTAATAATGTTTACCCTTTTCTTCTGTTAAGTGTGATCAGTCCATGGGTCATCATTACTTCTGGGATATTACTCCTCCCCAACAGGAAGTGCAAGAGGATTCACCCAGCAGAGCTGCATATAGCTCCTCCCCTCTACGTCACTCCCAGTCATTCTCTTGCACCCAACGACTAGATAGGATGTGTGAGAGGACTATGGTGATTATACTTAGTTTTATATCTTCAATCAAAAGTTTGTTATTTTAAAATAGCACCGGAGTGTGTTATTACCTCTCTGGCAGAGTTTGAAGAAGAATCTACCAGAGTTTTGCTATGATTTTAGCCGGAGTAGTTAAGATCATATTGCTGTTCTCGGCCATCTGAGGAGTGAGGTAAACTTCAGATCAGGGGACAGCGGGCAGATGAATCTGCATAGAGGTATGTAGCAGTTTTTATTTTCTGACAATGGAATTGATGAGAAAATCCTGCCATACCGATATAATGTCATGTATGTATACTTTACACTTCAGTATTCTGGGGAATGGTACTTCACTAGAATTACACTGTAAGAAATACATAAAGCTGTTTAATAACTAGAGATTATGTTTAACGTTTTTGCTGGAATGTAAAATCGTTTTCATTTGCTGAGGTACTGTGTGAATAAATGTTTGGGCACTATTTTTCCACTTGGCAGTTGCTTAATCTGTTTTCTGACAGTTTCTGTTCTCCCTCACTGCTGTGTGTGAGGGGGAGGGGACGTTTTTTGGCGCTTTTTCTAGCATCAAATATTTCAGTCAGCAACTCATTGTATTCCCTGCATGATCCGGTTCATCTCTACAGAGCTCAGGGGTCTTCAAAACTTATTTTGAGGGAGGTAATTTCTCTCAGCAGAGCTGTGAGAATTATAGTTTGACTGAGATAAAAAACGTTTATTCTGTAATTTGTTTCCTGCTTTCAGAATTTGTTATCTTTGCTAATGGGATTAAACCTTTGCTAAAGTTGTGTTGTTTACAAGGATTGAGGCTATAACTGTTTCAATTTATTAATTTTCAACTGTCATAGATCTTCTGTGCTTCTTAAAGGCACAGTACGTTTTAATATTATTCTAATTGAATTGTATTTCCAAGTTGCAAGTTTATTTGCTAGTGTCTTAAACATGTCTGATTCAGAGGATGATACCTGTGTCATTTGTTGCAATGCCAAAGTGGAGCCCAATAGAAATTTATGTACTAACTGTATTGATGCTACTTTAAATAAAAGTCAATCTGTACAAATTGAACAAATTTCACCAAACAACGAGGGGAGAGTTATGCCGACTAACTCGCCTCACGTGTCAGTACCTACATCTCCCGCTCAGAGGGAGGTGCGTGATATTGTAGCGCCGAGTACATCTGGGCGGCCATTACAAATCACATTACAGGATATGGCTACTGTTATGACTGAGGTTTTGGCTAAATTACCAGAACTAAGAGGTAAGCGTGATCACTCTGGGGTGAGAACAGAGTGCGCTGATATTAGGGCCATGTCAGACACTGCGTCACAGGTGGCAGAACATGAGGACGGAGAACTTCATTCTGTGGGTGACGGTTCTGATCCAAACAGACTGGATTCAGATATTTCAAATTTTAAATTTAAACTGGAAAACCTCCGTGTATTACTAGGGGAGGTGTTAGCGGCTCTGAATGATTGTAACACAGTTGCAATACCAGAGAAAATGTGTAGGTTGGATAAATATTTTGCGGTACCGACGAGTACTGAGGTTTTTCCTATACCTAAGAGACTTACTGAAATTGTTACTAAGGAGTGGGATAGACCCGGTGTGCCGTTCTCACCCCCTCCGATATTTAGAAAAATGTTTCCAATAGACGCCACCACAAGGGACTTATGGCAAACGGTCCCTAAGGTGGAGGGAGCAGTTTCTACCTTAGCTAAGCGTACCACTATCCCGGTGGAGGATAGCTGTGCTTTTTCAGATCCAATGGATAAAAAGTTAGAGGGTTACCTTAAGAAAATGTTTGTTCAACAAGGTTTTATATTGCAACCCCTTGCATGCATTGCGCCGATCACGGCTGCAGCAGCATTCTGGATTGAGTCTCTGGAAGAGAACATTGGTTCAGCTACTCTGGACGACATTACGGACAGGCTTAGAGTCCTTAAACTAGCTAATTCATTCATTTCGGAGGCCGTAGTACATCTTACTAAACTTACGGCGAAGAATTCAGGATTCGCCATTCAGGCACGCAGGGCGCTGTGGCTAAAATCCTGGTCAGCTGATGTTACTTCTAAGTCTAAATTGCTTAATATACCTTTCAAAGGGCAGACCTTATTCGGGCCCGGGTTGAAAGAGATTATCGCTGACATTACAGGAGGTAAAGGCCATGCCCTGCCTCAGGACAAAGCCAAGACTAGACAGTCTAATTTTCGTTCCTTTCGTAATTTCAAAGCAGGAGCAGCATCAACTTCCTCTGCACCAAAACAGGAAGGAGCTGTTGCTCGCTATAGACAAGGCTGGAAACCTAACCAGTCCTGGAACAAGGGCAAGCAGACTAGGAAACCTGCTGCTGCCCCTAAAACAGCATGAATTGAGGGCCCCCGATCCGGGATCGGATCTAGTGGGGGGCAGACTTTCTCTCTTCGCCCAGGCTTGGGCAAGAGATGTTCAGGATCCCTGGGCGCTAGAGATAATATCTCAGGGATACCTTCTGGACTTCAAATACTCTCCTCCAAGAGAGAGATTTCATCTGTCAAGATTGTCAACAATCCAGACAAAGAAAGAGGCGTTTCTACGCTGCGTACAAGAGCTCTTGTTAATGGGAGTAATCCATCCAGTTCCACGATCGGAACAGGGACAGGGGTTTTACTCAAATCTGTTTGTGGTTCCCAAAAAAGAGGGAACTTTCAGACCAATCCTGGACTTAAAGATCCTAAACAAATTCCTAAGAGTTCCATCGTTCAAGATGGAGACTATTCGGACAATTTTACCTATGATCCAAGAGGGTCAGTACATGACCACTGTAGATTTAAAAGATGCTTACCTTCACATACCGATTCACAAAGATCATTATCGGTACCTAAGGTTTGCCTTCCTAGACAGGCATTACCAGTTTGTGGCTCTTCCATTCGGATTGGCTACAGCTCCAAGAATCTTCACAAAGGTTCTGGGTGCTCTTCTGGCGGTACTAAGACCGCGGGGAATCTCGGTAGCTCCATACCTAGACGACATTCTGATACAAGCTTCAAGCTTTCAAACTGCCAAGTCTCATACAGAGTTAGTGCTGGCATTTCTAAGGTCACATGGATGGAAGGTGAACGAAAAGAAAAGTTCACTCGTTCCACTCACAAGAGTTCCCTTCCTGGGGACTCTTATAGATTCTGTAGAAATGAAGATTTACCTGACAGAGGACAGGCTAACAAGACTTCAAAGTGCTTGCCGCACCCTTCATTCCATTCAACACCCGTCAGTGGCTCAATGCATGGAGGTAATCGGCTTAATGGTAGCGGCAATGGACATAGTACCCTTTGCACGCTTACACCTCAGACCACTGCAACTGTGCATGCTAAGTCAGTGGAATGGGGATTACTCAGACTTATCCCCTTCTCTGAATCTGGATCAAGAGACCAGAAATTCTCTTCTATGGTGGCTTTCTCGGCCACATCTGTCCAGGGGGATGCCATTCAGCAGACCAGACTGGACAATTGTAACAACAGACGCCAGCCTTCTAGGTTGGGGTGCCGTCTGGAATTCTCTGAAGGCTCAGGGACAATGGAGTCAGGAGGAGAGTCTCCTGCCAATAAACATTCTGGAATTGAGAGCAGTTCTCAATGCCCTCCTGGCTTGGCCCCAGTTGACAACTCGGGGGTTCATCAGGTTTCAGTCGGACAACATCACGACTGTAGCTTACATCAACCATCAGGGAGGGACAAGAAGCTCCCTAGCTATGATGGAAGTATCAAAGATAATTCGCTGGGCAGAGTCTCACTCTTGCCACCTGTCAGCAATCCACATCCCGGGAGTGGAGAACTGGGAGGCGGATTTCTTAAGTCGTCAGACTTTTCATCCGGGGGAGTGGGAACTTCATCCGGAGGTCCTTGCCCAAATTCTTCGACGTTGGGGCAAACCAGAGATAGATCTCATGGCGTCTCGACAGAACGCCAAGCTTCCTCGTTACGGGTCCAGATCCAGGGATCCAGGAGCAGTCCTGATAGATGCTCTGACAGCACCTTGGGACTTCAGGATGGCTTACGTGTTTCCACCCTTCCCGTTGCTTCCTCGATTGATTGCCAGAATCAAACAAGAGAGAGCATCAGTGATTCTAATAGCACCTGCGTGGCCACGCAGGACTTGGTATGCAGACCTGGTGGACATGTCATCCTGTCCACCTTGGTCTCTACCTCTGAAACAGGACCTTCTGATACAGGGTCCCTTCAAACATCAAAATCTAACTTCTCTGAAGCTGACTGCTGGGAAATTGAACGCTTGATTTTATCAAGACGTGGATTTTCTGAGTCAGTTATTGATACCTTAATACAGGCTAGGAAACCTGTTACCAGAAAGATTTACCATAAGATATGGCGTAAATACCTATATTGGTGTGAATCCAAAGGTTACTCTTGGAGTAAGGTTAGGATTCCTAGGATATTGTCTTTTCTACAAGAAGGTTTAGAAAAGGGTTTATCTGCTAGTTCATTAAAGGGACAGATCTCAGCTCTGTCCATTCTGTTACACAAACGTCTGTCAGAAGTTCCTGACGTCCAGGCTTTTTGTCAGGCTTTGGCCAGAATTAAGCCTGTGTTTAAAACTGTTGCTCCACCATGGAGTTTAAACCTTGTTCTTAATGTTTTACAGGGCGTTCCGTTTGAACCCCTTCATTCCATTGATATAAAGTTGTTATCTTGGAAAGTTCTATTTTTAATGGCTATTTCCTCGGCTCGAAGAGTCTCTGAATTATCAGCCTTACATTGTGATTCTCCTTATTTGATTTTTCATTCGGATAAGGTAGTCCTGCGTACTAAACCTGGGTTCTTACCTAAGGTAGTTACTAACAGGAATATCAATCAAGAGATTGTTGTTCCTTCCTTATGCCTAAATCCTTCTTCAAAGAAGGAACGTCTACTGCACAACCTGGATGTAGTCCGTGCTCTAAAATTTTACTTACAGGCAACTAAGGAATTTCGACAAACGTCTTCTCTGTTTGTCATTTACTCTGGGCAGAGGAGAGGTCAAAAAGCTTCCGCTACCTCTCTTTCTTTTTGGCTTCGTAGCATAATTCGTTTAGCTTATGAGACTGCTGGACAGCAGCCTCCTGAAAGAATTACAGCTCATTCTACTAGAGCTGTGGCTTCCACTTGGGCCTTCAAGAATGAGGCCTCTGTTGAACAGATTTGCAAGGCTGCAACTTGGTCTTCGCTTCATACTTTTTCCAAATTTTACAAATTTGACACTTTTGCTTCATCGGAGGCTATTTTTGGGAGAAAGGTTCTTCAGGCAGTGGTTCCTTCTGTATAAAGAGCCTGCCTATCCCTCCCGTCATCCGTGTACTTTTGCTTTGGTATTGGTATCCCAGAAGTAATGATGACCCGTGGACTGATCACACTTAACAGAAGAAAACATAATTTATGCTTACCTGATAAATTCCTTTCTTCTGTAGTGTGATCAGTCCACGGCCCGCCCTGTTTTTAAGGCAGGTAAATATTTTTTAATTTATACTCCAGTCACCACTTCACCCTTGGCTTTTCCTTTCTCGTTGGTCCTTGGTCGAATGACTGGGAGTGACGTAGAGGGGAGGAGCTATATGCAGCTCTGCTGGGTGAATCCTCTTGCACTTCCTGTTGGGGAGGAGTAATATCCCAGAAGTAATGATGACCCGTGGACTGATCACACTACAGAAGAAAGGAATTTATCAGGTAAGCATAAATTATGTTTCTCCAACATAGGTGTGTCCGGTCCACGGCGTCATCCTTACTTGTGGGATATTCTCTTCCCCAACAGGAAATGGCAAAGAGCCCAGCAAAGCTGGTCACATGATCCCTCCTAGGCTCCGCCTACCCCAGTCATTCTCTTTGCCGTTGTACAGGCAACATCTCCACGGAGATGGCTTAGAGTTTTTTAGTGTTTAACTGTAGTTTTTATTATTCAATCAAGAGTTTGTTATTTTAAAATAGTGCTGGTATGTACTATTTACTCTGAAACAGAAAAGAGATGAAGATTTCTGTTTGTAAGAGGAAAATGATTTTAGCAACCGTTACTAAAATCGATGGCTGTTCCACACAGGACTGTTGAGAGGAATTAACTTCAGTTGGGGGAACAGTGAGCAGACTTTTGCTGCTTGAGGTATGACACATTCTAACAAGACGATGTAATGCTGGAAGCTGTCATTTTCCCTATGGGATCCGGTAAGCCATTTTTATTACAGACTGTATATGAGGGCTTCACAAGGGCTTGTTAAGACTGTAGACATTTTCTGGGCTAAATCGATTCATATATAAACATATTTAGCCTTGAGGAATCATTTAATCTGGGTATTTTGTAAAATATTATCGGCAAGGCACTGTTTTGGACACCTTATTCTCTAGGGGCTTTCCCTAATCATAGGCAGGGCCTCATTTTCGCGCCGGTATTGCGCACTTGTTTTTGAGAAGCATGACATGCAGTCGCATGTGTGAGGAGCTCTGATACATAGAAAAGACTTTCTGAAGGCGTCATTTGGTATCGTATTCCCCTTTGGGCTTGGTTGGGTCTCAGCAAAGCAGATACCAGGGACTGTAAAGGGGTTAAAGATAAAAACGGCTCCGGTTCCGTTATTTTAAGGGTTAAAGCTTCCAAATTTGGTGTGCAATACATTTAAGGCTTTAAGACACTGTGGTGAAATTTTGGTGAATTTTGAACAATTCCTTCATATTTTTTCGCAATTGCAGTAATAAAGTGTGTTCAGTTTAAAATTTAAAGTGACAGTAACGGTTTTATTTTAAAACGTTTTTTGTACTTTGTTATCAAGTTTATGCCTGTTTAACATGTCTGAACTACCAGATAGACTGTGTTCTGAATGTGGGGAAGCCAAGGTTCCTTCTCATTTAAATAGATGTGATTTATGTGACACAGAAAATGATGCCCAAGATGATTCCTCAAGTGAGGGGAGTAAGCATGGTACTGCATCATTCCCTCCTTCGTCTACACCAGTCTTGCCCACTCAGGAGGCCCCTAGTACATCTAGCGCGCCAATACTCCTTACTATGCAACAATTAACGGCTGTAATGGATAATTCTATCAAAAACATTTTAGCCAAAATGCCCACTTATCAGCGTAAGCGCGACTGCTCTGTTTTAGATACTGAAGAGCATGAGGACGCTGATGATAATGGTTCTGAAATGCCCCTACACCAGTCTGAGGGGGCCAGGGAGGTTTTGTCTGAGGGAGAAATTTCAGATTCAGGGAACATTTCTCAACAAGCTGAACCCGATGTGATTACATTTAAATTTAAGTTGGAACATCTCCGCGCTCTGCTCAAGGAGGTGTTATCCACTCTGGATGATTGTGAGAATTTGATCATCCCAGAGAAACTATGTAAAATGGACAAGTTCCTAGAGGTCCCGGGGCCCCCAGAAGCTTTTCCTATACCCAAGCGGGTGGCGGACATTGTAAATAAAGAATGGGAAAGGCCCGGTATACCTTTCGTCCCTCCCCCCATATTTAAAAAATTGTTTCCTATGGTCGACCCCAGAAAGGACTTATGGCAGACAGTCCCCAAGGTCGAGGGAGCGGTTTCTACTTTAAACAAACGCACCACTATACCCATAGAAGATAGTTGTGCTTTCAAAGATCCTATGGATAAAAAATTAGAAGGTTTGCTTAAAAAGATGTTTGTTCAGCAAGGTTACCTTCTACAACCAATTTCATGCATTGTCCCTGTCACTACAGCCGCGTGTTTCTGGTTCGATGAGCTAGAAAAGGCGATCGATAGTGATTCTCCTCCTTATGAGGAGATTATGGACAGAATCCGTGCTCTCAAATTGGCTAATTCTTTCACCCTAGACGCCACTTTGCAATTGGCTAGGTTAGCGGCGAAAAATTCTGGGTTTGCTATTGTGGCGCGCAGAGCGCTTTGGTTGAAATCTTGGTCAGCGGATGCGTCTTCCAAGAACAAATTGCTTAACATTCCTTTCAAGGGGAAAACGCTGTTTGGCCCTGACTTGAAAGAGATTATCTCTGATATCACTGGGGGTAAGGGCCACGCCCTTCCTCAGGATAGGTCTTTCAAGGCCAAAAATAAACCTAATTTTCGTCCCTTTCGTAGAAACGGACCAGCCCCAAGTGCTACGTCCTCTAAGCAAGAGGGTAATACTTCTCAAGCCAAGCCAGCCTGGAGACCAATGCAAGGCTGGAACAAGGGAAAGCAGGCCAAGAAACCTGCCACTGCTACCAAGACAGCATGAAATGTTGGCCCCCGATCCGGGACCGGATCTGGTGGGGGGCAGACTCTCTCTCTTCGCTCAGGCTTGGGCAAGAGATGTTCTGGATCCTTGGGCACTAGAAATAGTCTCCCAAGGTTATCTTCTGGAATTCAAGGGGCTTCCCCCAAGGGGGAGGTTCCACAGGTCTCAATTGTCTTCAGACCACATAAAGAGACAGGCATTCTTACATTGTGTAGAAGACCTGTTAAAAATGGGAGTGATTCATCCTGTTCCATTAGGAGAACAAGGGATGGGGTTCTACTCCAATCTGTTCGTAGTTCCCAAAAAAGAGGGAACGTTCAGACCAATCTTAGATCTCAAGATCCTAAACAAGTTTCTCAAGGTTCCATCGTTCAAAATGGAAACCATTCGAACAATTCTTCCTTCCATCCAGGAAGGTCAATTCATGACCACGGTGGATTTAAAGGATGCGTATCTACATATTCCTATCCACAAGGAACATCATCGGTTCCTAAGGTTCGCATTCCTGGACAAGCATTACCAGTTCGTGGCACTTCCTTTCGGATTAGCCACTGCTCCAAGGATTTTCACAAAGGTACTAGGGTCCCTTCTAGCGGTACTAAGACCAAGGGGCATTGCAGTAGTACCTTACTTGGACGACATTCTGATTCAAGCGTCGTCCCTTCCTCAAGCAAAGGCTCATACGGACATAGTCCTGGCCTTTCTCAGATCTCACGGATGGAAAGTGAACGTAGAAAAGAGTTCTCTATCTCCGTCAACAAGGGTTCCCTTCTTGGGAACAATAATAGATTCCTTAGAAATGAGGATTTTTCTGACAGAGGCCAGAAAAACAAAACTTCTAAACTCTTGTCAAACACTTCATTCCGTTCTTCTTCCTTCCATAGCGCAGTGCATGGAAGTAATAGGTTTGATGGTAGCGGCAATGGACATAGTTCCTTTTGCGCGCATTCATCTAAGACCATTACAACTGTGCATGCTCAGTCAGTGGAATGGGGACTATACAGACTTGTCTCCGACGATACAAGTAAATCAGAGGACCAGAGACTCACTCCGTTGGTGGCTGTCCCTGGACAACCTGTCACAAGGGATGACCTTCCGCAGACCAGAGTGGGTCATTGTCACGACCGACGCCAGTCTGATGGGCTGGGGCGCGGTCTGGGGACCCCTGAAAGCTCAGGGTCTTTGGTCTCGGGAAGAATCTCTTCTACCGATAAATATTCTGGAACTGAGAGCGATATTCAATGCTCTCAAGGCTTGGCCTCAGCTAGCAAAGGCCAAGTTCATACGGTTTCAATCAGACAACATGACGACTGTTGCGTACATCAACCATCAGGGGGGAACAAGGAGTTCCCTGGCGATGGAAGAAGTGACCAAAATCATTCAATGGGCGGAGACTCACTCCTGCCACCTGTCTGCAATCCACATCCCAGGAGTGGAAAATTGGGAAGCGGATTTTCTGAGTCGTCAGACATTACATCCGGGGGAGTGGGAACTCCATCCGGAAATCTTTGCCCAAATTACTCAACTGTGGGGCATTCCAGACATGGATCTGATGGCCTCTCGTCAGAACTTCAAGGTTCCTTGCTACGGGTCCAGATCCAGGGATCCCAAGGCGACTCTAGTAGATGCACTAGTAGCACCTTGGACCTTCAAACTAGCTTATGTATTCCCGCCGTTTCCTCTCATCCCCAGGCTGGTAGCCAGGATCAATCAGGAGAGGGCGTCGGTGATCTTGATAGCTCCTGCGTGGCCACGCAGGACTTGGTATGCAGATCTGGTGAATATGTCATCGGCTCCACCATGGAAGCTACCTTTGAGACGAGACCTTCTTGTTCAAGGTCCGTTCGAACATCCGAATCTGGTCTCACTCCAGCTGACTGCTTGGAGATTGAACGCTTGATCTTATCAAAACGAGGGTTCTCAGATTCTGTTATTGATACTCTTGTTCAGGCCAGAAAGCCTGTAACTAGAAAAATTTACCACAAAATATGGAAAAAATATATCTGTTGGTGTGAATCTAAAGGATTCCCTTGGGACAAGGTAAAAATTCCTAAGATTCTATCCTTTCTTCAAGAAGGATTGGAGAAAGGATTATCTGCAAGTTCCTTGAAGGGACAGATTTCTGCCTTGTCTGTGTTACTTCACAAAAAGCTGGCAGCTGTGCCAGATGTTCAAGCCTTTGTTCAGGCTCTGGTTAGAATCAAGCCTGTTTACAAACCTTTGACTCCTCCTTGGAGTCTCAACTTAGTTCTTTCAGTTCTTCAGGGGGTTCCGTTTGAACCCTTACATTCCGTTGATATTAAGTTATTATCTTGGAAAGTTTTGTTTTTGGTTGCAATTTCTTCTGCTAGAAGAGTTTCAGAATTATCTGCTCTGCAGTGTTCTCCTCCTTATCTGGTGTTCCATGCAGATAAGGTGGTTTTACGTACTAAACCTGGTTTTCTTCCGAAAGTTGTTTCTAACAAAAACATTAACCAGGAGATAGTCGTGCCTTCTTTGTGTCCGAAACCAGTTTCAAAGAAGGAACGTTTGTTGCACAATTTGGATGTTGTTCGCGCTCTAAAATTCTATTTAGATGCTACAAAGGATTTTAGACAAACATCTTCCTTGTTTGTTGTTTATTCTGGTAAAAGGAGAGGTCAAAAAGCAACTTCTACCTCTCTCTCTTTTTGGATTAAAAGCATCATCAGATTGGCTTATGAGACTGCCGGACGGCAGCCTCCTGAAAGAATCACAGCTCATTCCACTAGGGCTGTGGCTTCCACATGGGCCTTCAAGAACGAGGCTTCTGTTGATCAGATATGTAGGGCAGCGACTTGGTCTTCACTGCACACTTTTACCAAATTTTACAAGTTTGATACTTTTGCTTCTTCTGAGGCTATTTTTGGGAGAAAGGTTTTGCAAGCCGTGGTGCCTTCCATTTAGGTGACCTGATTTGCTCCCTCCCTTCATCCGTGTCCTAAAGCTTTGGTATTGGTTCCCACAAGTAAGGATGACGCCGTGGACCGGACACACCTATGTTGGAGAAAACAGAATTTATGTTTACCTGATAAATTACTTTCTCCAACGGTGTGTCCGGTCCACGGCCCGCCCTGGTTTTTTTAATCAGGTCTGATAATTTATTTTCTTTAACTACAGTCACCACGGTACCATATGGTTTCTCCTATGCAAATATTCCTCCTTAACGTCGGTCGAATGACTGGGGTAGGCGGAGCCTAGGAGGGATCATGTGACCAGCTTTGCTGGGCTCTTTGCCATTTCCTGTTGGGGAAGAGAATATCCCACAAGTAAGGATGACGCCGTGGACCGGACACACCGTTGGAGAAAGTAATTTATCAGGTAAACATAAATTCTGTTTTTTTTCTTCTTGATGAAAAGCAAATTCTCCCCGGAGTAGAGGGAGGGTCAGAGGTCATTTGCTTTTTTTGTTTTTTCTCTTTTTTCTTTTCTTCTCTTCTTTCTCTCTCCCCTCATTTTTTTTTTTTTTTTTCGGGGTGAAACTGTCTAAATTTTTAGATGAGAATGATTATGTTTCTTCATTTGTTCTTATTGGTTTTTTTTTTTCCTTCTCTTTTGAAATAAGTCAAGATCAGACTATTGTATAATATTACTTTTTTTGTTGGTTAATAAAGAATTGTTAAAAAAAAAAAATTGCATGCTCTATCTGAATCATCATGAAAGTTTAATTATGACTTGAGTGCCCTTTAAGTAATAAAGTATTGTTGAATTGAATGTAGTTTCACATTATCGTCTGACAATTTGTTTTAGGGTTGGACACTTCACCCATGTGTTTGTGGATGAGAGTGGACAGGCAAGTGAGCCCGAGTGCCTGATACCGCTGGGCTTAGTATCAGAAGTGAATGGCCAGGTTTGTGTCTATGCAAAAAAACTGTTGCTCTATAGGACTTAGAATGAATATAATCTCACCTATTGTGTGTGTGTGTGTCCAGATTATTCTTGCAGGAGATCCAAAGCAGCTTGGGCCAGTTATAAAGTCTAATATTGCTTCGGCTTATGGATTAAATGTGTCCCTTTTGGAGAGGTTGATGGCTAGACCTTTATATATGAGGGATGAAAAAACATATGGTGCTTGTGGAAATTACAATCCTTTGTTGGTGAGTGGAATGTATTTTTTTTTTTTTTTTTAAAGTATTTATTTATATCCAACAGAGTATACTGACAAATAAGAACAAAACATGGAAGGAAAAAACAAAAACAATCAACTCTGTGTTCTAGTTATACAAGTTTTAGGTAATTCACCTATGTTTAGCATCATAATAGGAAACATAAAATATACATGAGCATAGAAACCTCAGACCTTTAAACATTTATTAGCTGAAGCCTGCCCAAAAAATAAGGTAAATTTCCTTCTTTGCATTTATAATCTATACCCTGTTGGATTATTTTTAATATTTTAACCCAGACGTAAACTAAACACACATATTACCACAAAATAAGACTGAACAAAACGAACAAAAGCAACATAAATCAAGACACAATAATACAAAACGGAAAAAAGAGAAAAAAAAAAATATATATATATATATATATATATATATAAAATTAACCCCATCACCACCTCCCTAAGAGGACTAATTCAGAGTTACGTACATGATATATCAAACACTCCCTTTCAGCAGGAGGAAATATTTTTACAAATGCTGACCATTTGAGGAAAAACCTAGAATTATCGTTATCAATATTAACATTATATTGTTCCAGAATACATTGTTTTTTTAAACAATTTTTAATTTCAGGAATACTGGGACCCGTACTCATTTTACATTTTTTAAAAATGAGGTATCTAACAGCCAGTATGGTTATATTTATCAATTTAATATTAAGCTGCTTGTCTTCTGGCTTGGAAAAAAGAAAAATTACATTCATATCTGAGAGATTTAGTGAGGGGAGATCAAGTATTTTACAAAGCCAAAATTGAACTTTAAACCAAACGTTCCTGATTTTCGGGCAGGTCCATAGCATATGCAGAAGATCTGCAGAAGGAAGTGAACATTTAGAACAACTAGTAAAAGTCGTTTTCCCACATCTTGTTCCCTTTTCTGGTGTAAAATATGTCCTATGTAAAAGCTTAACATGGGATTATCTCCTTGTAGACGAAAGAGTTGTCTGAGCAACCTCTTGAATTGAGAGAGAGGGTATTTTAGAATCAACTTCTTTAGATAACAGTTTAGCCCAGCTCCCCGCAATTTTATCTATATTAATTGTACCTCTATCTGACACCAGAATCGCATAACATGGGGAGATTGACATAATTCCATTTTTGCCAAGATAAGCCACTTATCCAACTGCCCTAGTGACCAGTTCCAGCCATGTTCATTTGTTAATTTCATAACATAATGTCTGGCTTGGAGATAAGCATAAAAATTTCTATGTGGGAGATTAAATTGCAATCTAAGCGTGTCAAATGATTTGATACACCCTTCTTCTATATCAAGCAACTGGAAGGCATTAGCAAGCCCTCGAGTATTCTATTTTGAAAAAATTAATGAAGGTGTACCCTCTTGAAATTGTGGATTCCCTACAAATGGCAAATATCGTGATACATGATAATCTAATCCTAGCAGATTACATATTTCTCTAACATTGGTGTGTCCGGTCCACGGCGTCATCCTTACTTGTGGGATATCTCTTCCCCAACAGGAAATGGCAAAGAGTCCCAGCAAAGCTGGCCATATAGTCCCTCCTAGGCTCCGCCCACCCCAGTCATTCTCTTTGCCGTTGCACAGGCAACATCTCCACGGAGATGGTTAAGAGTTTTTTGGTGTTTAAATGTAGTTTTTATTCTTCTATCAAGTGTTTGTTATTTTAAAATAGTGCTGGTATGTACTATTTACTCTGAAACAGAAAAGGATCAAGATTTCTGTTTGTGAGAGGAAGATGATTTTAGCAGACAGTAACTAAAATCGATTGCTGTTTCCACATAGGACTGTTGAGATGAAGTAACTTCAGTTGGGGGAAACAGTTAGCAGACTTTTCTGCTTAAGGTATGACTAGCCATATTTCTAACAAGACCATGTAATGCTGGAAGGCTGTCATTTCCCCTCATGGGGACCGGTAAGCCATTTTCTTAGTCAAACAAACAGAATAAAGGGCTTAATATGGGCTAAAAAACTGGTAGACATTTTTATGGGCTAAATCGATTGCTTTATTTGGGCATTTTATTCAGATTTATGCTGACAATTCGCATTTATAAACTTGGGGAACGTTTATTAAACGGCAGGCACTATGTTAGACACCTTTTCCAGTCAGGGGGCCTTCCTAGTTGTAGACTGAGCCTCATTTTCGCGCCATTACTGCGCAGTTGTTTTTTGAGAGCAGGGCATGCAGACGCATGTGTGAGGATCTGAAATTTGCTGGAAAAGCTTCTAGAAGGCGTCAATTGGTATCGTATTCCCCTCTGGGCTTGGTTGGGTCTCAGCAAAGGCTATAGCTGGGACTGTATAATGGTTAAATTTGTAAACGGCTCCGGTTCCGTTATTTTAAGGATTAAAGCTCTGAAATTTGGTGTGCAATACTCTTAATGCTTTAAGACACTGTGGTGAAATTTTGGTAATTTTTGAACAATTCCTTCATACTTTTTCACATATTCAGCAATAAAGTGTTTTCTGTTTAAAATTTAAAGAGACAGTAACGGTTTTGTTTTAAAACGTTTTTTGTGCTTTGTTGACAAGTTTAAGCCTGTTTAACATGTCTGTGCCTTCGGATAAGCTATGTTCTATATGTATGAAAGCCAATGTGTCTCCCCATTTAAATTTATGTGATAATTGTGCCATAGCGTCCAAACAAAGTAAGGACAGTACTGCCACAGATAATGAAATTGCCCAAGATAATTCCTCAGATGAGGGGAGTAAACATGATACTACATCATCTCCTACTGTGTCTACACCAGTTTTGCCCACACAGGAGGCCTCTAGTACATCTAGTGCGCCAATGCTTATTACCATGCAACAATTAACGGCTGTAATGGATAACTCCATAGCAAATATTTTATCCAAAATGCCTACTTATCAGAGAAAGCGCGATTGCTCTGTTTTAAACACTGAAGAGCAGGAGGGCGCTGATGATAATTGTTCTGTCATACCCTCACACCAATCTGAAGGGGCCATGAGGGAGGTTTTGTCAGATGGAGAAATTTCAGATTCAGGAAAAATTTCTCAACAAGCTGAACCTGATGTTGTGACATTTAAATTTAAATTAGAACATCTCCACGCACTGCTTAAGGAGGTGTTATCTACTCTGGATGATTGTGACAACTTGGTCATTCCAGAGAAATTATGCAAGATGGACAAGTTCCTAGAGGTTCCGGTGCACCCCGACGCTTTTCCTATACCCAAGCGGGTGGCGGACATAGTAAATAAGGAGTGGGAAAAGCCCGGCATACCTTTTGTTCCCCCCCCCCTATATTTAAGAAATTATTTCCTATGGTCGACCAGAAAGGACTTATGGCAGACAGTCCCTAAGGTCGAGGGGGCAGTTTCTACTCTAAACAAACGCACTACTATTCCTATCGAAGATAGTTGTGCTTTCAAAGATCCTATGGATAAAAAATTGGAGGGTTTGCTTAAAAAGATTTTTGTACAGCAAGGTTACCTTCTACAACCCATTTCGTGCATTGTTCCTGTCACTACAGCAGCGTGGTTCTGGTTCGAGGAACTAGAAAACTCGCTTAGTAGAGAGACTCCATATGAGGAGGTTATGGACAGAGTTCATGCACTTAAGTTGGCTAACTCTTTTATTTTAGATGCCGCTTTGCAATTAGCTAGATTAGCGGCGAAAAATTCAGGGTTTGCTATCGTGGCGCGCAGAGCGCTTTGGCTAAAGTCTTGGTCAGCGGATGTGTCATCCAAGACAAAATTGTTTAACATCCCTTTCAAAGGTAAAACTCTATTTGGACCAGAATTGAAAGAGATTATTTTGGACATCACTGGGGGAAAGGGCCACGCCCTTCCACAAGATAGGCCTTTCAAGGCCAAAAATAAGTCTAATTTTTGTTCCTTTCGCAATTTCAGGAACGGACCGGCCTCTAATTCTGCATCCTCTAAGCAAGAGGGTAATGCCTCACAACCCAAACCAGCCTGGAAACCGATGCAAGGCTGGAACAAGGGTAAGCAGGCCAAGAAGCCTGCCGCTGCTAACAAAACAGCATGAAGGAGTAGCCCCCGATCCGGGACCGGATCTAGTGGGGGGCAGACTCTCTCTCTTTGCTCAGGCTTGGGCAAGAGATGTTCAGGATCCCTGGGCGCTAGAAATAGTTTCTCAGGGTTATCTCCTGGAATTCAGGGAACTACCCCCAAGGGGAAGGTTCCACATGTCTCACTTATCCTCAAACCAAATAAAGAGACAGGCGTTCTTACATTGTGTAGAAGACCTGTTAAAGATGGGAGTGATACACCCAGTTCCAATAAAGGAACAAGGAATGGGATTTTATTCCAATCTGTTCGTAGTTCCCAAAAAAGAGGGAACTTTCAGACCAATTTTGGATTTGAAGATCCTAAACAAATTTCTCAGGGTACCATCGTTCAAGATGGAAACCATTCGAACGATTCTACCCACTATCCAGGAAAGTCAATTTATGACTACCGTGGATTTAAAGGATGCGTACCTACATATTCCTATCCACAAAGAACATCATCAGTTCCTAAGGTTCGCTTTTCTGGACAAGCATTACCAGTTTGTGGCCCTCCCATTCGGGTTAGCCACTGCTCCAAGGATTTTCACAAAGGTACTAGGGTCCCTTCTAGCGGTTCTAAGACCGAGGGGCATTGCAGTAGTACCTTACTTGGACGACATTCTAATACAAGCGTCGTCCCTGTCAAAAGCAAAGGCTCATACAAACATCGTTCTGGCCTTTCTCAGATCACACGGATGGAAGGTGAACATAGAAAAAAGTTCTCTGTCTCCGTCGACAAGAGTTCCCTTCTTGGGAACAATAATAGATTCCTTAGAAATGAGGATTTTTCTGACAGAGGTCAGAAAGTCAAAACTTCTAAGCTCTTGTCAAGTTCTTCATTCTGTTCCTCGTCCTTCCATAGCGCAGTGCATGGAAGTAGTAGGGTTGATGGTTGCAGCAATGGACATAGTTCCTTTTGCACGAATTCATCTAAGACCATTACAACTGTGCATGCTCAAACAGTGGAATGGGGACTATACAGACTTGTCTCCAATGATTCAAGTAGATCAGAAGACCAGAGATTCACTCAGTTGGTGGCTGACCCTGGACCATCTGTCCCAGGGAATGAGCTTCCGCAGACCAGAGTGGGTCATTGTCACGACCGACGCCAGTCTAGTGGGCTGGGGCGCGGTCTGGGAATCCCTGGAAGCTCAGGGTCTATGGTCTCGGGAAGAGTCTCTTCTCCCGATAAACATTCTGGAACTGAGAGCGATATTCAATGCTCTCAGGGCTTGGCCTCAACTAGCAAAGGCCAGATTCATAAGGTTCCAATCAGACAACATGACGACCGTTGCGTATATCAATCATCAGGGGGGAACAAGGAGTTCTCTGGCGATGAAAGAAGTGACCAAAATAATTCAATGGGCTGAGGATCACTCCTGCCACCTGTCTGCGATCCACATCCCAGGTGTGGAAAACTGGGAGATGGATTTTCTGAGTCGTCAGACATTCCATCCGGGGGAGTGGGAACTCCATCCGGAGATCTTTGCCCAAATAACTCAATTATGGGGCATTGCAGACATGGATCTGATGGCGTCTCGTCAGAACTTCAAGGTTCCTTGCTACGGGTCCAGATCCAGGGATCCCAAGGCGACTCTAGTAGATGCACTAGTAGCACCTTGGACCTTCAACCTAGCTTATGTTTTTCCACCGTTTCCTCTCATTCCCAGGCTGGTAGCCAGGATCAATCAGGAGAGGGCCTCGGTGATCTTGATAGCTCCTGCGTGGCCACGCAGGACTTGGTATGCAGACCTGGTGAATATGTCATCGGTTCCACCATGGAAGCTACCTTTGAGACAGGACCTTCTTGTTCAGGGTCCATTCGAACATCCAAATCTGGTCTCCCTCCAGCTGACGGCTTGGAGATTGAACGCTTGATTCTATCAAAGCGTGGGTTTTCAGATTCTGTGATAGATACTCTGGTTCAGGCCAGAAAACCGGTAACTAGAAAGATTTACCATAAAATATGGAAAAGATATATCTGTTGGTGTGAATCCAAAGGATTCCCATGGAATAAGATTAAAATTCCTAAGATTCTCTCCTTTCTACAAGAAGGTTTGGAGAAAGGATTATCTGCAAGTTCTCTAAAGGGACAGATCTCTGCTTTATCTGTCTTACTACACAAAAGACTGGCAGCTGTGCCAGATGTTCAAGCATTTGTTCAGGCTCTGGTTAGGATCAAGCCTGTTTACAGACCTTTGACTCCTCCCTGGAGTCTAAATCTAGTTCTTTCAGTTCTTCAAGGGGTTCCGTTTGAACCTTTACATTCCATAGATATTAAGTTACTATCTTGGAAAGTTTTGTTTTTGGTTGCTATTTCTTCTGCTAGAAGAGTTTCAGAGTTATCTGCTCTGCAGTGTTCTCCGCCCTATCTGGTGTTCCATGCAGATAAGGTGGTTTTGCGTACTAAGCCTGGTTTTCTTCCAAAGGTTGTTTCTAACAAAAATATTAACCAGGAGATAGTTGTACCTTCTTTTTTTTTTTATGTTCAAATAATTTTTATTGAAAATCGGTACATTGACAAAACATATAATTATCATTATAATATGAGACATCAGTTTGAAGTATTATACAAAAAAAATGATATTGTATACAGTCAACAACCTAATTTTATTTGGGTTTTTCAAAATATTTAGTGAGAGACATAAACCATAATTCAACATTCATATTAAAAGGTGAGGTAAAAGAGCAGAGGGTATAGTGGGTAGGAAAGGTAGAAGGGGGGGATTAGTAAGTTAGAGGAGAGGTGCAGGAGGGGAGACAGTATCCCTGCCGGTCTAACCCATCCAATTCCTATGTCATGGATGACTTATAGGTCAGTGAGAACACTTTGTTCCCAGATGAGTTGTATGTTTAATATCGTATCCTGTTTCCCTTGGTAACAATAATGCATCTTTTCTAGTGTGATGACATGATTAACCTCCGATTTCCATTGAGCTATAGTAGGTTTCTTTTGTGTTTTCCATAACCTAGGTATTAGCCTCTTTGCACAAGTTAACATTAAAAGTAAAAGTTTTTTGCGGTAAAGACAAGGGAGTTTTGGTATGTGGTTGAGGAGAACAATCTGTGGGGATAATGCTATATCCATATTTAGGACTTTGTTTATGTGCCTTTCTATCTGAGTCCAGAAGTCACCGAGATTTGGGCATGACCACCAGATGTGCGTGAGTGTACCCTCATCTCCGCATCTTCTCCAGCAACTGGATGAAGCTGTGGGGTAAATAATTTGTAGGCGCTGAGGGGTCAAATACCATCTGGCTAGAATCTTATAATTTAGTTCAGACATGATTAATGAGGTGGATGAGGAGTGTGTGTGGCGAAAGCCTTGTGTCCAGGTCTCATTGTCTAGTTCTATATGTAGTTCTTCTGACCATCTTGATAGATATGTTGGGCGTTTCTCTGGGAAAGAACCTCTGAGGATTTTATATATCTGAGATAGGTGTGCCTTCATGTTTTTTGGGTTGGTGCATAGTTGTTCGAATACGGTCAGTGGTCTCAGTATGTCTTGTTTATGTGGGCTGTGATTAATGGCATGTCTGATTTGGAGGTATGCGTACCAGTTGTGAAATGGCGGTCCCAATTCCTCATTAAGTGTAATTCTGTCTTTGATTCCAAGAGGTGTAGTTATTAGGTATATTGGAAGATTTAGCAAAAGTTTATTATCATTAACATGAGTGTGGAGGCTGTGTTTTAAAAATAAGTGGTATCGGAGGACAGGGGTCAGAGGTGAAATTTGTGTTGATATACCCTTTATACGTGTGATCGTTTCATCCCAAACAGCTAGGGTTGTCCTAATGTATTCATTATATTGAATTATATGAGGTCTAGAGTCCCTGGGTAACCATGGTAAATCTCTCATATGGCTAACCTGTGATAAATAACTCTCCATTTGTATCCATATATTTGATGGTGTAGAGTGATTCCAGGCTACTATTCTAGTTAACTGTGTGGCTTTATAGTAGTTTGTTAGATTAGGGACATTAAGGCCGCCATCTGTTTTGCTAAGGTACAGCGTATGTTGAGCAATCCTCGGGCGTTTATAGGACCAGATAAAGGAATTTATCAACTTTTGTTGAGTTTGAAGGTAACTTTTAGGCATAGTCATAGGTAGGGTTTGGAATAGATATAGGTATTTGGGGATTACCATCATTTTAACTGTGTTAATCCGACCTAGCCATGATAGATGTCCCTGTCTATGCCATGACTCCAACAGATTTTTAATATTATTCTGAAGGACTATATAGTTATCTGAGAACAGCTTATTGGTATCTTTGGGGATTGTCAACCCTAGGTATTTAAGTTTTTCTGATAGTGCAAATTTTGTTCGTAATGATATGGACTGTATTTCCTCGGACGTCAGGTTAAGAGGCATCAGTCCCGATTTCTCCATATTAATGGAGAAGTTGGAGACTTCTTTATATTTTTCTAGTGTTATAAGAGCCGGTAGAGAGGTATTTGGAGTTTGTAATGTAAGAATTATATCGTCTGCAAACAAGAGGCATTTCTCATTAATGTCTCCAAATTGTAAACCTTGAATATATTTATTGTTTCTTATTTGTAAAGCTAGTATTTCAACTGTGAGGGCAAATAACAAGGGGGAGAGTGGACAGCCTTGGCGAGTACCATTGGAAATAGGGAAGGGCTGTGAGATGGTGTTGTTTATTCTGACTTTAGCATTTGGGCTATGGTAGAGGGCTTGTATTCTGTGTATAAATTTTTCGGAAAAGCCAAATTTTGACAGGGTAGACCACATGAAATGCCAGTTCACCCTGTCAAATGCTTTCTCAGCATCTGTGGAGAGTAAAATTAGTGGTGTATGATTATAGGATGCGTGATGTATAGAGTGAAGTAGTCTTATGGTATTATCTTTCGCTTCTCGACCTCTAATAAAACCCACCTGGTCTGGGTGTATGATGTTAGGTAATATTGAGCTCATTCGGTTAGCTAGGATTTTGGCATAGATTTTCATATCTATGTTTATCAGAGATATTGGTCTGTAATTACCCACTATGTCACTTGATTTACCTGGTTTTGGGATGACTGTGATCAATGCTTCTAAAAGGGAGCTAGGGAGAGTATTTCCATCGTCTATATCAGTATAGAGTGATAGGAGGTGGGGACTTATCTGTTTTTGTAATAGTTGATAAAATTTAGCCGTAAGGCCATCTGGGCCTGGTGATTTGCCGTTTGGTAAAGATTGTATTACTGAAGTAATGTCGCAAAGGGTGATAGGGGAATCTAATAGTAGTTTGTTTTCGTCAGTTATGGACGGTGTGTCTATAGAGGCTAAGTATGATTCTAAATTTCTTCTTTTATCTTGAGTTGAGGAACCTTGTATATTGTATAGGTTTGTATAGTAAGAGACAAATGCATTAGTAATTTCTTCATTTGTGTGGGCGGTCCCCCCTGTGTGATTCCTAATTGTTTTAATATAGCTAGAGATTCTCCTCTATTTGAGAGATCTGGCTAGTAGTCGCCCCGCTTTATTATTTTCTATGAAGAACTTGGATTTAGTGGTCATTGCCCTCATATGAGCTTTCTGTATAAGGAAGTTATTAAGCTTTTCTCTTGCGTTTGTCAGTTTAGCAAGGTTATGGGTAGAGGAGGGGTCTGCTCTGAGTGCTGTTTCGCATGTTGATAATTCTTTAGTTAAAGAGGTGTATTGGGCTGTGTGTTTTTTACGTTGTTGGGCATTATGTTTGATGATAACTCCTCGAATGTAACACTTATAGGCCTCCCAATTGTTTGCGAATGACGTATCTTCTGGTTTGTTTAGGGAAAAATATTCGTCTGTGTGTTCTCTAATGTTTTCTATTGTCTCGTGGTCAGTGAGTAGATGGTCATTGAGTCTCAGTTAAATGTGTTTTGGGGTTTATTAGACCAATTGAATATAGTAGAAACCATACTATGATCAGACCAAGAGTGATCTTTGAGTGTATGAGGTTAGAGAGGAGGGTCTGATCACATAGAATGTAGTCCAATCTGGAGTAGGAATGTTGTGGGTGTGAGAAAAATGTGTAGTCTCTTTTATCTGTGTGTACTGTTCTCCATGTGTCAAAAAGGTTGATGGTTTGTAGGGCTGTATAGTTGGATTTGAGGATATTATTGTGCATGTAAGATCTCCCGGTGGATGTGTCTAGTACTGGGTTTAAGGGAAAGTTAAGGTCTCCTCCAACAATAATTGGGCCTTTAGCTATGTCTAGTATTATGTTGGTAAGGGGTTTGTAGAACTGTGGGGTTGGTTTGTTTGGAGCGTAAATGTTAACTAAGGTTATCGGAGCACCATAGCATAAGCCCACTAGGATCAGGATTCTGCAGTCTTTATCAGAATGTTTCTGTAGAAGTTCAAAGTGGAAATTTCGTCTAAATGAAATGCTCACACCATTTTTCTTGTGTGTGCCTGAGCTACAAAAATGTTGGTCGTAGTATCTCTTAGATAATATGGGCTCATGGTTTTTCTTAAAGTGAGTTTCTTGAGTTAGTATGATATCTATCTTTTTTTTGTAAAAGTCGTGAAAGGCGATAGATCTTTTCTCTGCTGAGAGAAAACCTTTGACATTTTGTGTAGCTATGTGGAAAGTGTCCATTTTTGGGGGAGTTATTTGAGTCATCTTTAATACTTAGTAGTTGCAGAGATAATTTAGATAGTCAGTGGGGACCAGCAGGGATACTGAAGGGAAGGGATATTAGTTGAAGAGAAAAGTAGGGTAAGTTTAGAAAGAAGGGATAAGTAAATCTCTAGGAAGCGAGATTGGGGTAAGTAAGAATAAGTATAACAATAGTAGTATCAGAGGTGTTCAATTAGATTACAGTAGTAAATCCAATTGTGACCTTTATGGTGAGTGTAATGTGGGAGCTTTAAGTTACAGACCGGGTGTCTCTGTGAGTTGGGGTGAATCAAAAATCTTCATTGAGTTTAGTGATGGCTTGTTGTCTAGGAGAGTGTCACTAGCTAAAGCTAAGTTGTGATATCTAATCTAATTACCTTATAGCGTGTCTGGTATTATTCTTAACTATGCCATTTATAACAGTCGTATTCCATTTGATCGGATCTTGGCAAATGGAAGAGCTATCTGGTTTTGTCTGATCTATTGGTCTGCGATAACTTTGTACTTAACTGATTTGGGCATATATATAATTGTGGTTAGTGTGTTAAGTCGTAGTATAACAATTGTATGAGCAGGATAGATTCAATGTGTCGCATACATATAACAGTAATGAGGTTAGTGGTATAGAACAAACAAAAACGCAATTGACCTGTTAGATTCTAAAAAAATAGGAATGTTGACAGGAGCATAGTCCTAACAGAATTGCATCATAAAAGTCAATTATTACTTTGAAACATGTACGTATTAGAATAAACACTTATTTAGGTTATAACATGTGAAATTGAAAATAATAATAATAATAATATGGAACAGTTTCTAATCTTGGAGAGTTTAGCTATCCACAAATCGGTGGTTAGTTCTAGCTGTAAGAAAAAATACTGTTAGGGGCAAGGTAGCTGGATTTATCTTTGTTGTGTAATTATCTATTAAACTAGGTTACTCTAAAGGGGAGGTAGGTCTTGAAAGCATTACTTATAATGATGTGGTTACCATTGCAAGAGAGCAGGTAGCCATAATCTACAATAATAACAGTAAAACATGTTAATCAACATAACGTAAATCAACTCTATAGGAACACCAAAAAGTATTGAGTTTAAGTAAGAACATTTAGACATATTAAGTAATAGACAAAGAGTGAAATTCTGTGTTCAGTTTAGTTAAAGTCATCTCGGCACAGAATCAAATGTCTTTTGTCTTGTTAATAGTTTCAGCATTGTCGATGGAGGACAATTTTTATCTGTCTACAGATAAATATCGGTAGGAGATAAGGTATCCTGATCTCCACAGTGTAGCTGCTGATCAGGAAATAAAACAATAATTAGAAAGGAAGTATTCAGACATTTATAGTTACTTATCCTGGAGAGTCTGTGTCCACACCGCCAGAAGTGGTCTGAGAGATCTGTCGTCTTTTGGGCTGTTTGTTGTTGGTGTCAGGGCCTGGTCTTCTTTGAGGTTTAGGGTTGTCTAATTTATTTTGTTGTGTATAAGAAGAAGGGAGAGTTCGGTTATCAGGTGGAGTAATGTTCAGTAGGTTAGTTGTACCTTCTTTATGTCCGAATCCAGTTTCAAAGAAGGAACGTTTGTTACACAATTTGGACGTAGTCCGTGCTCTAAAATTCTATTTAGAGGCTACAAAATATTTCAGACAAACATCTTCCTTGTTTGTTGTTTATTCTGGTAAAAGGAGAAGTCAAAAAGCGACTTCTACCTCTCTTTCCTTTTGGCTTAAAAGCATCATCCGATTGGCTTATGAGACTGCCGGACGGCAGCCTCCTGAAAGAATCACAGCTCACTCCACTAGGGCTGTGGCTTCCACATGGGCCTTCAAGAACGAGGCTTCTGTTGACCAGATATGTAAGGCAGCGACTTGGTCTTCACTGCACACTTTTGCCAAATTTTACAAATTTGATACTTTTGCTTCTTCGGAGGCTATTTTTGGGAGAAAGGTTTTGCAAGCTGTGGTGCCTTCCGTTTAGGTAACCTAATTTGCTCCCTCCCTTCATCCGTGTCCTAAAGCTTTGGTAATGGTTCCCACAAGTAAGGATGACGCCGTGGACCGGACACACCAATGTTGGAGAAAACAGAATTTATGCTTACCTGATAAATTACTTTCTCCAACGGTGTGTCCGGTCCACGGCCCGCCCTGGTTTTTTAATCAGGTCTGATGAATTATTTTCTCTAACTACAGTCACCACGGTACCATATGGTTTCTCCTATATATATTTCCTCCTGTCCGTCGGTCGAATGACTGTGGTGGGCGGAGCCTAGGAGGGACTATATGGCCAGCTTTGCTGGGACTCTTTTCCATTTCCTGTTGGGGAAGAGATATCCCACAAGTAAGGATGACGCCGTGGACCGGACACACCGTTGGAGAAAGTAATTTATCAGGTAAGCATAAATTCTGTTTTTTTTCCAAGCCAGAACTACATTATATATAGTTTTATATTTTCTAATTTGAGATGGAATATCGGTCGTATCCATATGTGTAAGTGCCACCGGTGAAGAGGGATACATAATGCTAATCTCAAGGTCATTATTTGTAACATAATTACGCTGAAATAACCAGTCTGCTACAATACGTATTAAAAAGTTATATGCCCTCAGGTCAGGTAAGGCCAACCCTCCAGCTCCTATTGGGAAAGAGAGTTTTATAAGTGACATTCTGGGCTTCCTTTCCTGCCATAGGAAGGATCGGAGATATGAATTGAATAAATTAATATCCTTTTTTAAGAGCAAAGGGATATTCTGAAGAACATACAGTATTTTAGGTAGGAGGATCATTTTATATACTGCTATGCATCCAGATAACGAGAGGTGTAAGTTCTGCCAGTTTTTAAAAGCTACTTTAACTTTATTTAAAATAGGGGGGATATTCAGCGAATACCAAGTATCGGGGTTACTGGAAATATTTATACCCAGGTATTTAAATGAGTCATTCACTATAGAAAAAGGTATATTTATGGGAGAATTTCTTGTCTGCCTAACCCAGAGAAATTCGGATTTACTTATATTTACCTTATATCCTGAGAGAGAACCAAACTGTTGTATAATTACCAACAGAGTTGGTAGATTCTTATGTAAGTTAGCTAAATAAAGAAGAATATCATCCGCGTATAGTGCTATTCTTAATTCCCGTCCAGCGACCACAATCCCCTCAAGCCTCTGTCTTATCATTATAGCAAGAGGTTCGATGGTGATATTGAAAAGGAGCGGGGACAGGGGACACCCCTGCCTTGTTCCCCTCTGGAGAATTATCTCTGAAGACAACTGACCATTAACTATTATTCTAGTGGAAGCTGTATGATATAGCTTTTCAATAAAGTTCGTGAAATTGCCCTTCAATCCAAACTGTTCTAAAGATAGTAAAAGATGGTCATGGTGAATTGAATCAAAGGCCTTTTCAGCGTCTATGGCTAATATTGCCAGGTCTGTCTCACTTCCCTCCCCCATTTGATCAGAGCGCGTGGTATTAGAAAAAAAGTCTAAGGTAAGCAGGAGTTCCCTTATCTTAGCAGCAGAGTTCCTATTTCTCATGAACCCCGCCTGGTCCGTATTGATAATAGAAGGGAGAAGGGACTGCAGCCGCTGTGCCAGGATTGTAGTTAACAGTTTATAATCCGTATTCATGAGGGCAATTGGTCTATAGGATTCTATCGCTTTTGGATCTTTTCCCTTTTTTAAAATCAAGGACGTAAGTGATGCTGCAAAACTAGGCGTGGGTGCATTGCCCTATATATATATATATATATATATATATATATATATATATATATATATATATATATATATATATATATATATATATATATATATATATAAAAAATTAAATAATGAGGTTAAATAAGGTGTTATAGTAGCAGATACCGTTCTATAGAATGCATTAGGTATTGAATCCGGTCCCGGTGCTTTATTATATCCCAACTTGTTAATAGCTTTGGCCACTTCTGCTTCAGTAATAGGAGAGTCGAGATCTTCCATTAAGGACGGTAATAGTGATGGGAATGTGATTCCTGACCAGAACATCTGACGTTCTATAGCATCAGATGGTTTAGCCGAGTATATAGATTTATAATAGTCATAAACAATTTGAAGAAGGTCCTGAGCAGAGCTGGCTATTTGCCCATTTCTATGAAGTACGTCAATTAGCTGGGAACCTAGATCCTGCTTAACTAATCTAGCTAAAAGTTTTCCCGTTTTGTTCCCATACTTATAAAATTTTGTGGAAAACCTTATATCCTTTTGGGTGGCTTTGTATATTAGCAGTGAATCTCTCGCCTCTAATGCAGTGATATATTTAGCCCACTTCTGAGGTGTCTTTTCCATTAAGTATAAATTATAAGAGTTTGTAACTGCCCGCATAAGTTCGTTCTCACGTTTTCTTTCATGTAATTAGCAAGAGTCCATGAGCTAGTGACGTATGGGATATACATTCCTACCAGGAGGGGCAAAGTTTCCCAAACCTCAAAATGCCTATAAATACACCCCTCACCACACCCACAAATCAGTTTTACAAACTTTGCCTCCTATGGAGGTGGTGAAGTAAGTTTGTGCTAGATTCTACGTTGATATGCTCTCCGCAGCAGGTTGGAGCCCGGTTTTCCTCTCAGCGTGCAGTGAATGTCAGAGGGATGTGAGGAGAGTATTGCCTATTTGAATTCAATGATCTCCTTCTACGGGGTCTATTTCATAGGTTTCTGTTATCGGTCGTAGAGATTCATCTCTTACCTCCCTTTTCAGATCGACGATATACTCTTATATATACCATTACCTCTGCTGATTCTCGTTTCAGTACTGGTTTGGCTTTCTACAAACATGTAGATGAGTGTCCTGGGGTAAGTAAGTCTTATTTTCTGTGACACTCTAAGCTATGGTTGGGCACTTTTATATAAAGTTCTAAATATATGTATTCAAACATTTATTTGCCTTGACTCAGGATGTTCAACGTTCCTTATTTCAGACAGTCAGTTTCATATTTGGGATAATGCATATGAATAAATCAATTTTTTTCTTACCTTAAAATTTGACTTTTTTCCCTGTGGGCTGTTAGGCTCGCGGGGGCTGAAAATGCTTCATTTCTCTTGTTAAGTGTATCCAGTCCACGGATCATCCATTACTTATGGGATATTCTCCTTCCCAACAGGAAGTTGCAAGAGGATCACCCAAGCAGAGCTGCTATATTGCTCCTCCCCTCATATGTCATATCCAGTCATTCTCTTGCAACTCTCAACAAAGATGGACGTAGTAAGAGGAGAGTGGTGTATTATAGTTAGTTTTTTAACTTCAATCAAAAGTTTGTTATTTTTAAATGGCACCGGAGTGTGCGTTTTTCTATGATCTTCGCAGAAGTAACTAAGATCCATTTGCTGTTCTCACACATTCTGAGGAGTGAGGTACTTCAGAGGGGGAATGGCGTGCAGTTTTTGCCTGCGAATAAGGTATGTGCAGTAAAATATTTTTCTAAGGAATGGAATTGACTAAGAAAATACTGCTGATACCGAAGTAATGTAAGTAAAGCCTTGAATGCAGTGATAGCGACTGGTATAAGGCTTATTAATAGAGATACATACTCTCATAAAAATGTGTTTTAAAACGTTTACTGGCATGTTTAATCGTTTTTTTTTTTTTTTTTTTTTGTTTTTTTTTTAAAATAGTTTTTATTGAGGTAAATCACAAGGCATACAGCTTATGCATCATAACAAAGTAAATAACAATATATCACAGTACATAAACTACATAACATGGGGCGTATTACCGCCTCAATTGGTACACGTACCTCGTTTTTACAGAGGCCGTCAGTTAGGATCTTACTAGACAATGTGGAGCTTAGTGGCTCTTTTTAGTGAATATACAACTGGGACGGCTTTTGGGTTAGCATATAGGATTGTTAGGACTATGTGATAGGGGAATATTGCAGGCGCAGCTGGGATGAGCATGTATGGGGGTTTAGTTTATTGCACCACGCATCTTGTGGGGGTCAAGGGAGGCCATAGTAACACCGTCGCCAGCTCCCTTGGGTGTCCCGTATCCGGTCTCCTCGTATAGCAGGATGTGGGGGAATGGTTGTAAAGGTATGGTGGCAGTGTCAAATGTCAGGTAGTCTAGTTGCGTACATTATGGGACATAAGAGTGTCCCATGGTTCCCAGATAAGGCAGAAATCAGTCAGTGTTTTGCGTTCTCCATATACATAATTTTCCATACTTCTGATGTAATTCATACAGTCTACTACTCCCTGCCATCTGGGGGGCTGGCTTTTCTTCCAATTTCTGGCTACAAGTAGTTTGGTGGAGATGAGGATGTATATTAGTAGGTTTCGTTTAGCTCTAGGGAGCAGGTCCACTCCCAAATGTAGTATCGCCAAGGCCGGGCTGACTGTTTCCACCAGCTCAAGGTCCTTACATAGGGCTTCCACCCTTTTCCAGAGACCTGACAGTTTTGGGCATGACCACCAAATATGTGTCGGGGAGCCCCTCTCTCCACACTCTCGCCAGCACATGGGGGAGTGATCAGGGTAGAGCTTCTGCAGTTTAGTAGGTACTAAATGCCATCTTGTAAGTAGCTTAAAATAAAGCTCATATAGGGTGACACAATGGGTGGCCTTTTTGGTGATACTAATTGCTTCCTCCCAAGCCTCTAGTGGGCAGTTGAGTTGTAGGTCTTTCTCCCAGGCCTCCATGTGGATAGTTTTGGAGGGGACAGGGTCTCCCAGTAGGCACTGGTAGTGTACCGAGAGAGGCTTGTGGAGTTGAAGGTTAGCCTTCCAGCGTAATTCCCATAGGGTAGGGTCTCTCAGCGCATCTTCTAAAAAGCCCCAAGAACGCATTAACGCTCGAAGGCGAAGAAGTGTAAAATGGAGCCTCGGGGTTACAGAGGGTAGAGCCAACATGGCCGTATGGGTTTTCAACTTCTTATTATCATAGAAGTCTGCTAGAGAGTTCACTTCCGTGGTAGACCAGGAGTTGACAGGGATATCAGGCAAACCCATAAGGAGGCCTCTGATAGAATGTGTGGGTGAGGGGTGTGGGGCTATGAGTCTGTTATGTCTCAATTTCAGCCAGGTCTCCTGGCACTCCTTAACTATGTTATTAGGGATGTAAATTTTTGTCCGCCAATGTGGAGGGAACCACAGAAGGTCCTCCAGTTCCATCAGTGCCGGCAGGGATGCCCGTTCTAGCTCCTTCCATCTGGTCTCTGGAAGGTCGTTACCCCACGCTGAAGCATGGGTGACCAATGCTGCCTCATGGTATTTCCTCACGTTAGGAAGGCCCGCACCTCCTCTTTCTATGGGAGCTTGCAGTATGTGGGCTGCGACTCGTGGTCTCTTGTTATGCCAAGTGTAGGCATTAAAGAGAGTCTGGAACTTCCGGATCAAAGATACTGGAATTGGGATAGGAATACATCGGAACGCGTATGTGAGTCTAGGCAGGACCATCATTTTGAGAGCCGCTATTCTGCCAAACCATGAGATCTCGCCATACCTATTGGTATTCAATTCGAGTGTGATCTCCTTTAGTAATTTCTCATAGTTTTCTCTTATAATGATCCGTTTGGAATGAGATAGAAATATGCCTAGATGTTTAATGCCCGTTCTGGACCAATTGAAAGGATAAAGGAGCCGAATGTTGCGTTCCTCTTCCAAAGGGAGATTGAGGGAATATACCTCAGTTTTACTAACATTTATTTTGTAATATGAGAGTTCGCCAAATTTCTGCAGTAGGTGGAACAATGAAGGGAGAGAATCTAGGGGCTCCGTGAGGAAGACCGTAAGGTCGTCCGCGAATAGAGCTAGTTTCTGAATGGTGTCATGGAGCTGGAGTCCCTGTATTTCAGGGCACTTCCTAATGGCTGCGCCTAGCGGTTCGATTGCCAGTACGAACAGGAGGGGGGACAGGGGACACCCCTGTCTTGTCCCGTTCGTGATCCGTATCGTGGGGGAGCAGAAACCCAAGCCTCTCACCACAGCTGTGGGGGATGAGTAAAGCGCCATGGTAGCTTTGATATAAGCATCAGGGATCCCAAATGCCATCAGGGTCTGAGTCAGATAGTCCCATCTCACTCTGTCAAACGCTTTTTCAGCGTCGAGTGACAGAGTGAGCATGGGTAGGCCTAGGTCCGCTACCTCTGAATATATGTTCAGGAGACGGCGCGTATTATCAGAGCCTTGTCTATTGAGGACAAAACCTACTTGATCTAAATGTATTAGTGTCTGTAGGTGTGTGTTTAGTCTGTTGGCAAGGATCTTGGCGTAGATCTTGGCGTCAACATTTATGAGGGAGATGGGCCTATAGCTAGAGCATAGCGATGGGTCCTTGCCATCTTTGTGGATCGTAGTGATGTTAGCCTCCAAGAATTCTGGGAGGAATTCACCGCGTTGGGCCACTCTATTGAAGAGACGAAGCAGAAATGGAGAGAGTGAGGAGCTAAGGGCTTGATAGAAGGCGACAGTGAAGCCATCTGGTCCCGGGGCTTTGTGGGGTGCCAGATCAGCTATGGCCATGCTGACCTCCCTTAATGTAAACTGCTTTGCTAGTGCGGCCTTGGCATCAGCTGTCAGTATAGGTAGGTCTAGTCCCTCCAGGAACTGACGGATGTCATCTGGAGTGGCTTTAGTCGTCAGCTCAGCTGACGCGATGTTATAGAGGGAGGAGTAATATTCTGCGAAGGCTACTCCTATTGCTTTGGGGGAGTGGACCGGTCCCTTCTGAGTTGTGATAGAGGCTATCCTGCTCTGCTGTGTGCGCTTTCTGAGTTTATTGGCTAACAGCCTGTCTGCCCTATTGCCTTTGTAATAATATAGCTGCTTAAGTCTATGTAAACTGTCCTGCACTCGCAAGGTTTCTCTTCTGGCAATTTCATCTCTAATGCGGCCTATCTGTTGGGCTAATAGGGATTCGGGGCATGATATGTTAGTAGCCTCTAAAGAATAAAGCTCTCCATAGAGCTTGGCTAAGGGCTGGTATCCTGTCTTACGACGGTGAGCTAACGTCTTGATGAAATATCCTCTTAAGAATGCCTTAAGGGCTGCCCAGACCATGTCTAGGGTAGTGGAGCCTGTGTCATTGTGTGTCAGGAAGTCAGTTAATTCCCTGAGAAGTGAGGGTAGCTCTCTCTCAGTCAATAGTTGGTCAGGGAGTTTCCAAGGGGGTCTACTAGTCAAGGTCTGTAATTCAGAGAAGTCTAAATAGACCATATCATGGTCTGACCATGTGCATGGTTGGATAGTCGGATTTGTCATCTTATCAAGGGACCAGGAGTCACATATAACAAAGTCGATCCTCGAAGAGGAATTGTGTGCTTTGGAATAGTGTGTGAAATCTATAACAGTAGGGGCTAGGCACCTCCATGCATCGTATAGACAATGTTGGAACATGAGTTTTCTGAAGGCATTGGAGGTTGACGAGGTATTTCTATCTGAGTGAGTGATGAGGGGGGATCTCTTATCTCTATGTGGGTCCCACACCATGTTGAGGTCTCCCCCAATGATTAGGTGGCCTCTCTTTAGTTGGTCTATCCTGGCTAGGACCTGCCTTACAAAGGGGATCTGCTTTGTATTTGGTGCGTATACTGAGGCTAGGGTGTATTGGACGCCATTAAGTTTACAGATTAGTATGAGGAATCTACCTTCTGAATCTTTCTCAATGTGCTCTAATGTGTAGGTTAGATCTCTACTGAGTAGAATTGCCACTCCTCGTGTCTTCCCTGTGTTATTAGAAGCGATTTCACAGATAGGGTAATGTCGCGTGCCCTTAATGGTATTAGTTTCTCCTGACCAATGTGTCTCCTGGAGGAACAGAATGTGGATCTTGTGTGTACGGATATAATTTTGCAAGAGTTTCCTCTTCGTAGGGGAATTGAGTCCCTGCGCATTGAGAGTAGCTATTCTGATCGGTGCCATTGCTAGGTCAGTTTAGGGATAGAGGAAGGGGTACAACCTGAGTGGAAGGGAATGTGGGGGCTGCTATCGAGGAGGCCGGAACGGTAGTCTGTCAAGCTGTGGTGCCTGCTATAGTCTAGAAATCGGGTGTCCTAAATATTATTCTTATGAAAGAGTAATGAAAGGTTGAGGGAGAAAAAAGTGTCAAGAATCACTTTCGCAATGAGTGTCTCTCCTGATGTCTATCAGGGGGGCACAACTATTTTTGTGGGGCGGAGAGGTGCAGAGGTCAGCCGTTACCTCCGCCGAACCCAATAACAATACTGCGTTTAGAATACAACATAAATATAACGTAACATACTTAAATAGATATACAACATGTTAAACAGTATTAGACAAGAACATATAATAAAACTATCAAACCAGAGGGGGAATGTGCTCTGTCATCTGGCCAAGTGACACCTTAATAAAAGGTAGTAGATATCTGTCAATTAGGGCTGTAGAAGTACCTGGCTTATCGTGTAGGACCTAATCAAGGAGGGGACATGATTTTCTGGTTGGGTGAACGGCCGTACAGAGATGGAAGAGTGATAGGTAGCTAAGTCTGTGTTAGTGAGCTGCTTCTGTATAAGGTCGGGGGTTGTGGTTCTAGTTAACTTATATATATACTCTGGTCTTACTTCCTCTAGTAGCCATATTGTAACTTGTGTCACCTATAATCGGGTGTAAGTATATTGTCATTTAGGGGTAAGTCGAGTGTAGGCTAGCAGGGTGTAAGGGTCAGGAGGAAAGCCAGAAGATGTAGTGCGGAGTCAGCTGGTCAGATCTCTGTCAGCGTATCCTGTTGTTAAGTAGACAGAGCAAACATTTCAAAGCAATATGAGGAACATACTTAGGGAAATAACATAACTAGGGTGAGACATTACAGTTTATCCTTCATTCAATCAACAATAAACATAGGGGTAATCATGTCTGATTAGATTGGGCACTATCAATGTATATATTGTGTATATTGAATGTTCTATGGTTAGATCGTTAACAGGGAGAGCAAGTACAACTTGTATTTAAACCATAGTACCCAGTGAGGTTATCAGTTCAACTACAAAACTATGGAAATGTGAAAGTACATAGTTTAAGTTAGCATGAAATCTGGATGTCTCACCCATCTTCATCTGTGGCTTTAGGTTCCTTTTAGAAAGCGTGCGTGGGAGAAGCCCACAAAAGTCTCTGGATCGATGCAAAACTGTATTAATAAAGCTGTAAACGGATTCCCTATGTATCTTCAGCTAAGGATAAGTCCCTTGAGTCTAGGGGTCTTTTGGAAGTGGGTGTCGGCCGTTGTGGCAGCGGTCTCCAGGTTGGTGCAGAGGCCCTAAGTCCGCTGTTCTCAGCAGGGCCAGGATCACGGTCTCCTACGTCTCGTGGGAGCAATTCCCATTTCAGTAAAAGTTCTCTGGCCTGTTGTGGCGTCGTTGCGAGGTATTGTTGGCTGTCTTTGGTGATGAACAGTCGAACTGGGTAGCCCCATCTATATTTAAGGCCCTTATCTCTGAGAATCTTGGTATACGGATGGTAGTGTCTACGAATTTGGAGTGTGTGCGGGGAGAGGTCAGGGTAAATCTGTAGATCAGCATACTTTTCTGGTAATGACTTTTCTCTTGCAAGAACTCGGATGATCTTTTCTCGGAATGTGTAATAGTGAAGCTTGGCTATTACATCACGGGGCTTCCCCTCATCTGCAGATCTGGGTCTGACCGCTCTATGTGCTCTGTCAATTAGGGTTTCATTGCCCAGGTCAGCGCCCAGTGTTGCTTTGAACAGGTCTTGCAGGTAAGCATCTAGATCCTGTGGTTGGACAGTCTCTGGGATACCTTTAATTCGAATGTTATTGCGGCGTGACCTGTCTTCCAGGTCCGCTAGCTTTAATTCTAGGTCTGTTATTTGACCAGCCAAGCATTGGGAGTAACTCAGAAGATTGGTATGATCCACTGCAAGGTCTTCCTGCCTGCGCTCCAGCGCATCTGTTCGCTCTCCAATGCTGCCTATATCCTTTTTAAGGTCAGCATGGGATTTGTCGAATTTTCTTGACAGGGAATCATGGTGGCTTGCTAGTAGTGTTGTGATAGAGTCCATCAGATTGTTAGGGGCACCTTCTATGGATGGTAATCTGGAAACTCTTTTTGTTAAGGTTTTGCCAGGTTGGGTGTCTGACAGGCTCCCAGTATCAGAACCATCATCCTCGGATCGTGCATGAGTCATTCTGGTCGGGTGCTGGAAATGGTCAACGACCGTTCTTTTAGGGGTGGCGTGTGGTTTTTGCTTTCTTTTATGGAGTTGAGACATTATAGGCCTGGGCTCTTAAGTGTGGCCTTAAGCTGTTTCGTTGCTGTGTGGCTGCTTTAGCGGGAATCCGTTTACTTCTAGTATGTTGGTTAGGTGATCATGGGTTGGCGGGGTCGTGGGCTGTTGCTAAGGGACTTACATGTTAATGTGTCTTAGAGCCTCTTAGCAAAAAGGAGTATGCTGCAAGTGGACAGCAGGGTCTCAGTTGTTATGGTAACATGGGATGATCTGCAGCCTTGCTTCGAAGTGTCTAATCTCTCTCCCAGGGAGTTGCCCCTGCAGGGCGATGTGGGTCAGGGTATTTGGGTTATGACCCGCAGGCAAGAGGGCCGGCGGGAAAGGGGGGAGAGAGATCAAAATCCCAAGCGCACAACAGTATCAGCGGACCTCCAGCAGGGGAAAAGGAGAGCGGGTATGACCCGTGGGTATGTGAGCCAACAGGAGAGGGAGAAGAGAGTCTTGTTATCTGATAGTAGATATTATTATATCATTAACTGTAGTAAATAACACGGGGAATATGATCCACTATTGCCTTTATTAATATACTATTTGGACTTCAGCAATTATGATGAGGTACCCCTTTAAATATGAGCTTGATTGTAGATCCTCACTTGCACAGTTTATTTCTGTAGCTTTTTTTTTTTTTTTTTGGTGCAATCCTGATAACATGGAATACTGCAGTTCAAAGGCAAAAGACAGTCTTTTTTGTTTTGTATAAATCAATTGTGATGTTAGATATCACTAAAAGGAGGGTATGTGTATGTTCTTGTCAGTATATTTCACAATCATTGCTGTTTTAGAATCCCACATGGGGCAGATAAGCTTTGCAGCAGCCGCCTCCTCAATCTGCCTGTACTTTCTTCTCCTCAATTTATAGGAAAACTGATGAAATTATATCCTGTCAGTATCACTTAAGCACAGTCTCTAGCAATAATTGGTAAAGTGTGAAAGCCTTAAGTTGCTGTGTTATAATATGAAGCTCAAGCCACTCTTATGTATTCTGGTGGTAGTAAGAGAAATAGCTGTCCCCGTTAGCCACTTGCAGGCCTCAAAGTCTGATGAGGGAGCACAATAAGCTTAGTACTGGGATTATTAATATTGCCAATGTACAGTGGTTATATAAAGGCCTTACCCACCATGTAGTTCTGAGGATCAGTAGTTATTGATATTCCTGGGCCAGTGCCGGTTAAATACTTTTCGGTTTTTCTCCCTGAGGTGTGGAGAAATGGCGGATGTTCGCGCCAGGATTGAAATGGCGCACCTGTGGGCTAACGGGCCTTACTTGCGGTTGTATCGTGTCACCACCGATCGCCGAGCTCAGCCAGAATCTCCGGTCAATGGTCAGCACTGAGGATTGTGGGTTGATCCGGTAAGTCGTGGTCAGGGATGTAGGTGATCGCCGAAATATTCGGCAACTGAAGTACCTCTAGCTTCTGGTGGTCACGATGCTGGTTGTAGATAGATGGTGTCCTAGCACTCCGGAGCGGAGCCCCGACCCTCCGGAGTGAGGTTGAGCCACAAAACTAGTCCTCAGTGGTGTGAAGAGCTCACTTAGATTAGCTGCTCCGGATAGCAAAATGAAATGCGCAACACGCCAGCTCCGCTCACTAGTCAGATAAAGTTGCACGAAATCCTCAGTTAGATCTCTCTGATGTCCCAGACTGTCTTAGGAGCAGGAAATCTACTATTTATCTTGTAGATATGGGTTTTTAGCTTTGATTTTAGGTAGTTTTAGGCAAAAAAGAGAGGAGCTCTCAGGTAACACGTCCTCTCACTCTGGCAGTCAACTCCGCCCCCCCGTTTAATCGTTTTTTAACGTACATTGGTGATAAAACTGTAATGTTAGTATAGCCTTAAATGCAGTGAAAGCGACTGGTATCAGGCTGTTTAATAGAGATGCATACTCTTATAAAAATGTGTTTTAAAACGTTTGCTGGCATGTTTAATCGTTTTTTGACATATGTTTGGTGATAAAACTTATTGGGGTCTGATTTTTCCACATGGCTGGCTTAAATTCTGCATAGAAACAGTTAACTGAGGCTTCCCACTGTTGTAATATGAGTGGGAGGGACCTAATTTAGCGCTTTTTTGCGCAGTTAAAATTACAAAATGAATCATCCAGATTCCCTCAGCAGTCCCATGTTTACTACAGGACATCTCTAAAGGGCTAAAAAGACTTCCAAAATCGTTTATAGGGAAGGTAATCCACAGCTCAGCTGTGGCAGTTTTGTTGTGTCTGTTTAAAAACGTCTGTCGTTTTTTTTATCTGTTTTTTGCATTAAGGGGTTAATCATCCATTTGCAAGTGGGTGCAATGCTCTGTTACCTTATTACATATACTGTAAACATTTCGTTTGATTTACTGCCTTTTTTCACTGTTTTTCAAATTTTGACAAAATTTGTTTCTCTTAAAGGCACAGTAACGTTTTTTATATTTGCTTGTTAACCTGATTTAAAGTGTTTTCCAAGCTTACTAGTCTCATTATTAGTCTGTTCTAACATGTCTGACATAGAGGAAGCTCTGTGTTCATTATGTTTAAAGCCATGGTGGAACCCCATCTTAGAATGTGTACCAGATGTACTGATTTCATGTTAAACAATAAAGATCATTTTTTTGTCTTTAAAAACATTATCACCAGAGGATTCTGTCGAGGGGGAAGTTATGCCGACTAACTCTCCCCACGTGTCAGACCCTTTGACTCCCGCTTTAGGGACTCACGCTCAAATGGCGCCAAGTACATCAAGGGCGCCTATAGCGTTTATTTACCAGAGGATTCTGTCGAGGGGGAATTTATGCCGACTAACTCTCCCCACGTGTCAGACCCTTTGACTCCCGCTTCAGGGACTCACGCTCAAATGGCGCCAAGTACATAAAGGGCGCCCATATCGTTTATTTTACAAGACATGGCAAAGGTTGTGAATAATACACTGGCAGCGGTATTAGTCAGACTACCTGAAATTAAAGGAAAGCAAGATAGCTCTGGGGATAGTTACAGAGCATACAGACGCTTTAAGAACCATGTCTGATACTGCCTCATAATATGCAGAAGCTGGGGAGCTTCGGTCTGTGGGTGATATTTTTGACTCAGGGAAGATGATTTAACCTGATTCTGATAATTCTACATTTAAATTTTATGCTTGAGAACCTCCACTTGTTGCTCACGGAGGTTTTAGCTGCTCTGATTGACTGTGTACAATCGCAGTGCCAGAGAAATTGTGTAGACTGGATAAATACTATGCAGTGCCGGTGTGTACTGATGTTTTTCCAATACCTAAAGAGGTTTACTAAAATTATTAATTAGGAATGGGATAGACCAGGTGTGCCGTTCTCTTCCCCTCCTATTTTTAGAAAAATGTTTCTAATAGTTGCCACCACACGGGACTTATGGCAGACAGTTCCTAAGGTGGAGAGAAGAGTTTCTACTCTAGCTAGCGTACCACTTACCCTGTCGAGGTCAGTTGTGCTTTTTTAGATCCAATGGATAAAAAATTAGAGGGTTACCTTAGGAAAATGTTTATTCAACAAGGTTTTATCCTGCAGGCCCTTGCATGCATTGCTTTTGTCACTGCTGCAGCGTTCTGGTTTGAGTCTCTGGATGAGGCTTTACAGGTAGCGACTCCATTGGATGAATACTTGACAAGCTTAGAGCTCTTAAGCTAGCCAATTTCTTTGTTTTTTTTAGCCTTGTTTTTTTTGTCTAAACTAACGGCTAAGAATTCTGTTTTTTACTATGCTGGCGCGCACAGCGCTATGGCTTATATTATGTTGTGACTTTACTAAATAAGCTACTTAACTTCCCTTCAAGGGGCAGACCCTATTCGGCCCTGGTTTGAAGGAGATTATTGCTAATATCACTGGAGGAAAAGGTAATGCCCTTCCTCAGGACAGGTCCAAATCAAGGGCCAAAAAAAGTCTAATTTTCGTGCCTTTCGAAACTTCAAGGCAGGCGTGGCATCAATTTCCTCTAAGGCAAATCAAGAGGGAACGTTTGCTTAGTCCAAGACGGTCTGGTGACAACCGGGCCTGGAACAAAGATAAGCAGGCCAAGGGGCCTGCTGCTGCCTCTAAGACAGCATGTAGAACGGCTCCCTATCCGGTAACGGATCCTGTAGGGGGCAGACTTGCATTTTTCGCCCAGGCGTGGGAGAGAGAGAGAGGCCCAGGATTCCTGGGCATTGGAAATTATATCCCAGAGATATCTTCTGGATTTCAAAGCTTTCCCCCCCCCCCAAAAAAAAAGGGGAGATTTCCCCTTTCACAATTATCTGCAAACAGGATAAAGAAAGAGGCATTCTTACTCTGTGTACGAGACCCATCCAGTTCCAGGGGAGAAACAGGGATAGAATTTTTACTCAAATCTGTTTGTGGTTCCCAAGGAGAGGGAACCTTCAGATCTATTTTGGATCTAAAGATCTTAAACCAATTCCTTAGATTCCATCATTTAAGTTGGAAACTATTCGTACCATTTTAACTATGATCCAGGAGAGTCAATAGAGGACTACAATGGATTTGAAGGATGCTTATCCTCACATTACGATGCATAAAGATCACCATCGTTTTTCATCCCGATACAGGCGTCAAACATCCAAGTTGACAAGTTTCATACGGACGTAGTAATGGCATTTCTGAGATCACATGGGTGGAAAGTGAACAAGGAAAGAGTTCTCTATCCCCAATCTCAAGGGTTTCCCTCCTAGGGATTCTGATAAAAAATTTACCTGACGGAGTCAAGGTTGTCAAAGTTTCTAAATTTCTGCCGTGTTCTTCATTCCATCCGCGCCCTTTGGTGGCTCAGTACATGAATGTCATCAGCTTAATGGTAGCGGCAAGGGACATAGTATCGTTTGCACGCCTACTTTTCTGATCGCTGCAACTATGCATGCTCAGTCAGAGGAACGGGGATTACACAGATTTGTTCTCCTGTTAAATCTGGACCAAGAGATCAGAGATTCTCTTCTCTGGTGACTATCTCGGGTCCATCTGTCCAAGGGTATGACCTTCCGCAGGTCAGATGGGACAATTGTTACAACAGATGCCAGCCTTTTAGGTTGGGATACAGTCTGGAACTCCCTGAAGGCTCAGGGATAGTGGACTCAGGAGGAGACCCTCCTTCTAATGAATATTCTGGAACTAGGAGCGATATTCCATACTCTTCAGACTTGGCCTCAGTTAGCAACTCTGAGGTACATCATATTTCAGTCGGACAATAAAACGACTGTGTCTTTCATCAACCATCAATGGGGAACAGAAGTTCCCTAGCGATGTTAGAAGTCTTAAAATAATTCTCTGGACAGAGACTCACTCTTGTCTATCAGCTATACATATCCCAGGTGTTGAGAACTGGGAGACGGATTTTCTAAGTCGTCAGACTTTTCATCCGGGGGAGTGGGAATTCCCTCCGGAGGTGTTTGCACAAAATCAAGCATGAGAGTGCTTTGGCGTTTTTTGACAGCGCCTGCGTGGCCACGCAGGACCTGGTATGCAGATCTGGTGGACATGTCATCCTTTCCACCACGGTCTATGCTTCTGAGACAGGACCCTCTACCTCAGGGTCCTTTCAACCATCTAAATATAACTAATCTGAGTTGGACTGCCTGGAGACTGAACGTTTGATGTTATCAAAGCATGGCTTCTCCGAGTCAGTCATTGATACCTTAATACAGGCATGTAAGCCTGTCTCTAGGAAAATTTAACATAGATATGGTGTAAATATCTTATTGTTATGAATCCAAGGGTTACTCATGGAGTAAAGTCTGGATTCCCAAGATATTATCTTTTCTCCAAGATGATTTTGAGAAAGGATTGTCAGCTAGTTCCTTAAAAGGACAGATTTCTACTGTCTATTCTGTTGCACAAGCGTCTGGCAGGTATTCTAGACGTTCAGGCTTTTGGTCAGGCTTTGGTTAGAACCAAGCCTGTGTTTAAAACTGTTGCTTCGTCATGGAGCTTAAACCTGGTTCTTAAGGTTCTTCTAGGAGTTCCGTTTGAACTTTTTCATTCCATAGATATCAAACTTTTATCTTGGAAAGTTCTTTCTTGGTAGATATTTCCTCGGCTCGTAGAGTCTCCGAGTTATCTGCGTTACAATGTGATTTTCCTTATCTGGTCCTCCGTACGGAGAAGGTAGTCCTACGTACCAACCTGGGTTTTTACATAAGGTGGTATCTAACAAGAATATCACTCAAGAGATTGTTGTTCTGTTCTTGTATCCTAATCCTTCTTCAAAGAAGGAACGTCTATTACACAATTTGGACGTGGCTCGAGCTTTAAAGTTTTTCTTACAAGCTACTACAGATTTTCATCAAACATTCACCTTGTTTGTTGTCTATTCTGGACAGAGGAGAGGTCAAAAGACTTCGGCAACCTCTCTGTCCTTTTGGTTAAAAAGCATAATTCATTTAGCTTATGAGACTGCTAGACAGCAGCCTTCTGAAGGGATTACAGCTCATTCTACTAGAGCTGTGGTTTTCACTTGATGCCTTTTTAGAAGGAGGCTTCTGTTGAACAGATTTACGAGACGGAGTCTTGGTCTGTGCTTCATACTTTTTCAAATTTAACAAATTTGATACTTTGCTTCTTCGGAGGCTATTTTTGGGAGAAAGGGTTTTTTACAGGCAGTGGTCACTTCCGTTTAAGTACCTGCCTTGTCCCTCCCATCATCCGTGTACTTTAGCTTTGGTATTGGTATCCCATAAGTAATGGATGATCCGTGGACTGGATACACTTAACAAGAGAAAACATAATTTATGCTTACCTGATAAATTTATTTCTCTTGTAGTGTATCCAGTCCACGGCCCGCCCTGTCCTTTTAAGGCAGGTTTAAATTTTAAAGTCACCACTGCACCCTATGGTTTCTCCTTTTTTGTCTTGTTTCGGTCGAATGACTGGATATGACATGTGAGGGGAGGAGCTATATAGCAGCTCTGCTTGGGTGATCTTCTTGCAACTTCCTGTTGGGAAGGAGAATATCCCATAAGTAATGGATGATCTGTGGACTGGATACACTACAAGAGAAATAAATTTATCAGGTAAGCATAAATTATGTTTTTATTGCGTCATTCTTGGCGCAGACTTTTTTGGCGCAAAAAAAAAATTTCTGTTTCCGGCGTCATACGTGTCGCCGGAAGTTGCGTCATTTTTGACGGTTTTTTTTGCGCCAAAAGTGTCGGCGTTCCGGATGTGGCGTCATTTTTGTCGCCAAAAGCATTTAGGCGCCAAATAATGTGGGCGTCTTTTTTTGGCGCTAAAAAATATGGGCGTCACTATTGTCTCATTATTTATTGCTTCTGGTTGCTAGAAGCTTGTTCACTGGCATTTTTTCCCATTCCTGAAACTGTCATTTAAGGAATTTGATCAATTTTGCTTTATATGTTGTTTTTTCTATTACATATTTCAAGATGTCCCAGATTGACACTGAGTCAGAAGATACTTCTGGAAAAACGCTGCCTGGTGCTGGATCTACCAAAGTTAAGTGTATCTGCTGTAAACTTGTGGTATCTGTTCCTCCAGCTGTTGTTTGTAATGAATGTCATGACAAACTTGTTAATGCAGATATTTCCTTTAGTAATGTTACATTACCTGTTGCTGTTCCGTCAACATCTAATACTCAGTGTTCCTGTTAACATAAGAGATTTTGTTTCTAAATCCATTAAGAAGGCTATGTCTGTTATTCCTCCTTCTAGTAAACTTAAAAGGTCTTTTAAAACTTCTCATTTTTCAGATGAATTTTTAAATGAACATCATCATTCTGATTCTGATAATGGTTCCTCTGGTTCAGAGGATTCTGTCTCAGAGGTTGATGCTGATAAATCTTCATATTTATTCAAAATGGAATTTATTCGTTCTTTGCTTAAAGAAGTCTTAATTGCTTTAGAAATAGAGGATTCTGGTCCTCTTGATACTAAATCTAAACGTTTAAATAAGGTTTTTAAATCTCCTGTAGTTATTCTAGAAGTTTTTCCTGTCCCTGATGCTAATTTGGGTAATTCATTTACTCCTTCTAAATGTTTTAAGCAATTATATCCTGTGCCATCTGACAGATTAGAATTTTGGGACAAAATCCCTAAAGTTGATGGGGCTGTCTCTACTCTTGCTAAACTCTTCCTAAACGTACTACTATTCCTACGGCAGATAGTACTTCCTTTAAGGATCCTTTAGATAGGAAGATTGAATCCTTTCTAAGAAAAGCTTACTTATGTTCAGGTAATCTTCTTAGACCTGCTATATCTTTAGCGGATGTTGCTGCAGCTTCAACTTTTTGGTTAGAAGCTTTAGCGCAACAAGTAACAGATCATAATTCTCATAGCATTGTTAATCTTCTTCAACATGCTAATAACTTTATTTGTGATGCCATCTTTGATATCATTAGAGTTGATGTCAGGTATATGTCTCTAGCTATTTTAGCTAGAAGAGCTTTATGGCTTAAAACTTGGAATGCTGATATGTCTTCTAAGTCAACTTTGCTTTCCCTTTCTTTCCAGGGTAATAAATTATTTGGTTCTCAGTTGGATTCTATTATCTCAACTGTTACTGGAGGGAAAGGAACTTTTTTACCACAGGATAAAAAATCTAAAGGTAAATTTAGGTCTAATAATCGTTTTCGTTCCTTTCGTCACAATAAGGAACAAAAGCCTGATCCTTCACCCACAGGAGCGGTATCAGTTTGGAAACCATCTCCAGTCTGGAATAAATCCAAGCCTTTTAGAAAACCAAAGCCAGCTCCCAAGTCCACATGAAGGTGCGGCCCTCATTCCAGCCCAGCTGGTAGGGGGCAGATTACGATTTTTCAAAGAAATTTGGATCAATTCACAATCTTTGGATTCAAAACATTGTTTCAGAAGGGTACAGAATTGGCTTCAAGATAAGGCCTCCTGCAAAGAGATTTTTTCTTTCCCGTGTCCCAGTAAATCCAGCGAAGGCTCAAGCATTTCTGAAATGTGTTTCAGATCTAGAGTTGGCTGGAGTAATTATGCCAGTTCCAGTTCTGGAACAGGGGCTGGGGTTTTATTCAAATCTCTTCATTGTACCAAAGAAGGAGAATTCCTTCAGACCAGTTCTGGATCTAAAAATATTGAATCGTTATGTAAGGATACCAACATTCAAAATGGTAACTATAAGGACTATCCTGCCTTTTGTTCAGCAAGGGCATTATATGTCCACAATAGATTTACAGGATGCATATCTGCATATTCCGATTCATCCAGATCACTATCAGTTTCTGAGATTCTCTTTCCTAGACAAGCATTACCAGTTTGTGGCTCTGCCGTTTGGCCTAGCAACAGCTCCAAGGATTTTTACAAAGGTTCTCGGTGCCCTTCTGTCTGTAATCAGAGAACAGGGTATTGTGGTATTTCCTTATTTGGACGATATCTTGGTACTTGCTCAGTCTTCACATTTAGCAGAATCTCATACGAATCGACTTGTGTTGTTTCTTCAAGATCATGGTTGGAGGATCAATTTACCGAAAAGTTCATTGATTCCTCAGACAAGGGTAACCTTTTTAGGTTTCCAGATAGATTCAGCGTCCATAACTCTGTCTCTGACAGACAAGAGACGTCTAAAATTGATCTCAGCTTGTCGAAACCTTCAATCACAATCATTCCCTTCGGTAGCCTTTTGCATGGAAATTCTAGGTCTTATGACTGCTGCATCGGACGCGATCCCCTTTGCTCGTTTTCACATGCGACCTCTTCAGCTCTGTATGCTGAACCAGTGGTGCAGGGATTACACAAAGATATCTCAATTAATATCTTTAAAACCGATTGTACGACACTCTCTGACGTGGTGGACAGATCACCATCGTTTAGTTCAGGGGGCTTCTTTTGTTCTTCCGACCTGGACTGTAATTTCAACAGATGCAAGTCTGACAGGTTGGGGAGCTGTTTGGGGGTCTCTGACAGCACAAGGGGTTTGGGAATCTCAGGAGGTGAGATTACCAATCAATATTTTGGAACTCCGTGCAATTTTCAGAGCTCTTCAGTCATGGCCTCTTCTAAAGAGAGAATCATTCATATGTTTTCAGACAGACAATGTCACAACTGTGGCATACATCAATCATCAAGGAGGGACTCACAGTCCTCTGGCTATGAAAGAAGTATCTCGAATACTGGTATGGGCGGAATCCAGCTCCTGTCTAGTTTCTGCGGTTCATATCCCAGGTATAGACAATTGGGAAGCGGATTATCTCAGTCGCCAAACGTTACATCCGGGCGAATGGTCTCTTCACCCAGAGGTATTTCTTCAGATTGTTCAAATGTGGGGACTTCCAGAAATAGATCTGATGGCTTCTCATCTAAACAAGAAACTTCCCAGGTATCTGTCCAGATCCAGGGATCCTCAAGCGGAAGCAGTGGATGCATTGTCACTTCCTTGGAAGTATCATCCTGCCTATATCTTTCCGCCTCTAGTTCTTCTTCCAAGAGTAATCTCCAAGATTCTGAAGGAATGCTCGTTTGTTCTGCTGGTGGCTCCAGCATGGCCTCACAGGTTTTGGTATGCGGATCTTGTCCGGATGGCCTCTTGCCAACCGTGGACTCTTCCGTTAAGACCAGACCTTCTGTCGCAAGGTCCTTTTTTCCATCAGGATCTCAAATCCTTAAATCTAAAGGTATGGAGATCGAACGCTTGATTCTTAGTCAAAGAGGTTTCTCTGACTCTGTGATTAATACTATGTTACAGGCTCGTAAATCTGTATCTAGGAAGATATATTATAGAGTCTGGAAGACTTACATTTCTTGGTGTCTTTCTCATCATTTTTCCTGGCATTCTTTTAGAATTCCGAGAATTTTACAGTTTCTTCAGGATGGTTTGGATAAAGGTTTGTCTGCAAGTTCCTTGAAAGGACTAATCTCTGCTCTTTCTGTTCTTTTTCACAGAAAGATTGCTAATCTTCCTGATATTCATTGTTTTGTACAAGCTTTGGTTCGTATAAAACCTGTCATTAAGTCAATTTCTCCTCCTTGGAGTTTGAATTTGGTTCTGGGGGCTCTTCAAGCTCCTCCGTTTGAACCTATGCATTCATTGGACATTAAATTACTTTCTTGGAAAGTTTTGTTTCTTTTGGCCATCTCTTCTGCTAGAAGAGTTTCTGAATTATCTGCTCTTTCTTGTGAGTCTCCTTTTCTGATTTTTCATCAGGATAAGGCGGTGTTGCGAACTTCTTTTAAATTTTTACCTAAGGTTGTGAATTCTAACAACATAAGTAGAGAAATTGTGGTTCCTTCATTATGTCCTAATCCTAAGAATTCTAAGGAGCGATCAATTCATTCTTTGGATGTAGTTAGAGCTTTGAAATATTATGTTGACGCTACTAAGAATTTCCGAAAGACTTCTAGTCTATTTGTTATCTTTTCCGGTTCTAGGAAAGGTCAGAAGGCCTCTACCATTTCTTTGGCATCTTGGTTGAAATCTTTCATTCATCATGCTTATGTCGAGTCGGGTAAAACTCCGCCTCAAAGGATTACAGCTCATTCTACTAGGTTAGTTTCTACTTCCTGGGAGTTTAGGAATGAAGCTTCGGTTGATCAGATTTGCAACGCAGCAACTTGGTCTTCTTTGCATACTTTTACTAAATTCTACCATTTTGATGTGTTTTCTTCTTCTGAACCAGTTTTTGGTAGAAAAGTACTTCAGGCAGCTGTTTCAGTTTGATTCTTCTGCTTATAATTTCAGTTTTTTTCATTATAAGATTTAAACTTTATTTTGGGTGTGGATTATTTTCAGCGGAATTGGCTGTCTTTATTTTATCCCTCCCTCTCTAGAGACTCTTGCGTGGAAGATCCACATCTTGGGTAGTCATTATCCCATACGTCACTAGCTCATGGACTCTTGCTAATTACATGAAAGAAAACATAATTTATGTAAGAACTTACCTGATTCATTTCTTTCATATTAGCAAGAGTCCATGAGGCCCACCCTTTTTGTGGAGGTTATGATTTTTTTGTATAAAGCACAATTATTCCAATTCCTTATTTTTTATGCTTTCGCACTTTTTTCTTATCACCCCACTTCTTGGCTATGCGTTAAACTGATTTGTGGGTGTGGTGAGGGGTGTATTTATAGGCATTTTGAGGTTTGGGAAACTTTGCCCCTCCTGATAGGAATGTATATCCCATACGTCACTAGCTCATGGACTCTTGCTAATATGAAAGAAATGAATTTATCAGGTAAGTTCTTACATAAATTATGTTTTTTCTTGGCATTCTTTTAGAATTCCTAGAATTTTACAGTTTCTTCAGGATGGTTTGGATAAAGGTTTGTCTGCAAGTTCCTTGAAAGGACAAATCTCTGCTCTTTCTGTTCTTTTTCACAGAAAGATTGCTAATCTTCCTGATATTCATTGTTTTGTACAGGCTTTGGTTCGTATAAAACCTGTCATTAAGTCAATTTCTCCTCCTTGGAGTTTGTATTTGGTTCTGGGGGCTCTTCAAGCTCCTCCGTTTGAACCTATGCATTCGCTGGATATTAAATTACTTTCTTGGAAAGTTTTGTTTCTTTTGGCCATCTCTTATGCTAGAAGAGTTTCTGAATTATCTGCTCTTTCTTGTGAGTCTCCTTTTCTGATTTTTCATCAGGATAAGGCGGTGTTGCGAACTTCATTTAAATTTTTACCTAAGGTTGTGAATTCTAACAACATTAGTACAGAAATTGTGGTTCCTTCATTGTGTCCTAATCCTAAGAACTCTAAGGAAAGATCGTTGCATTCTTTGGATGTAGTTAGAGCTTTGAAATATTATGTTGAAGCTACTAAAGATTTCCGAAAGACTTCTAGTCTATTTGTTATCTTTTCTGGTTCTAGGAAAGGTCAGAAGGCTTCTGCCATTTCTTTGGCATCTTGGTTAAAGTCTTTGATTCATCATGCTTATGTTGAGTCGGGTAGAACTCCGCCTCAAAGGATTACAGCTCATTCGACTAGGTCAGTCTCTACTTCCTGGGCATTTAGGAATGAAGCTTCGGTTGATCAGATTTGCAAAGCAGCAACTTGGTCTTCTTTGCATACTTTTACTAAATTCTACCATTTTGATGTGTTTTCTTCTTCTGAAGCAGTCTTTGGTAGAAAAGTACTTCAGGCAGCTGTTTCAGTTTGATTCTTCTGCTTATAATTTCAGTTTTTTTTCATTATAACATTTAAACTTTATTTTGGGTGTGGATTATTTTCAGCGGAATTGGCTGTCTTTATTTTATCCCTCCCTCTCTAGTGACTCTTGCGTGGAAGATCCACATCTTGGGTAGTCATTATCCCATACGTCACTAGCTCATGGACTCTTGCTAATTACATGAAAGAAAACATAATTTATGTAAGAACTTACCTGATAAATTAATTTCTTTCATATTAGCAAGAGTCCATGAGGCCCACCCTTTTTTTGTGGTGGTTATGATTTTTTTTGTATAAAGCACAATTATTCCAATTCCTTATTTTTTTATGCTTTTGCACTTTTGTCTTATCACCCCACTTCTTGGCTATGCGTTAAATTGATTTGTGGGTGTGGTGAGGGGTGTATTTATAGGCATTTTGAGGTTTGGGAAACTTTGCCCCTCCTGGTAGGAATGTATATCCCATACGTCACTAGCTCATGGACTCTTGCTAATATGAAAGAAATTAATTTATCAGGTAAGTTCTTACATAAATTATGTTTTTTCTTCTGACGGCAAGAGTACACAGCTCCCCGCCCACGTTTTACCTATGGGATGACCGTACTTTAGTTTTTATTCTTCTGGCAGCTTTTTCACCCTGATATTTCTCCTACTGTTCCTTGTTTCCTTGGCAGAATGACTGGAGGTATGAGGAGAGTGGGGGAAGTATTTAAGCCTTTGGCTGGGGTGTCTTTGCCGCCTCCTGATGGCCAGGTTCTGAATTCCCAAAAGTAATGAATGCAGCTGTGGACTCTTCCCGTCAGAAGAAAAGAAAATGATCAGGTAAGCATAATTTAAGTTTTATAAAGCTTAATTGGAGTTGGCAGTCTCTGCCTTTAACTATTACAGCTCATTCAACTTGTTCAGTTTCTACTTCCTAGGCCTTTAAGATTGCAGCTTCAGTAGATCCGATTTGCAAGGCAGCAACTTGGTCGCATACTTTTACTTTTTTTTTTTGTCCCAGCTTATTTTTTTTGTTGACTCCACAGCTTGGGTATTAGTTTCTAACAGTTAAGAATTGTGGACTCTCACCACCTTAAGAAAGAAAACTTAATTTATTCTTACCTGATAAATTAATTTATTTCTTGGTGAGGAGTTCACAAACCCACCCATTTTTCCTAGTTGACAGCCATTCTACTTTGCACCTCTATACCCTAATGTCTTTCCTTCTTTCTGTTTCTCCTGTTCTTAACTATATGATAGACTGGGAGGTACAGGGAAATGGGAGGGATGTTAATAATCTTGGTATATGGTTTCTTTGCCTCCTCCTGGTGGCCAGGTGATTAATTTCCAACAGTCAGGAATTGTGGACTCTTACCACCAAGAAAGAAATTAATTTATCAGGTTAGAATAAGTTTCTTTTTCTTCCTCCCACCTCCCTGATCCCTCCCAAACAGCTCTTACCCACACCACCTTCTACTAGTGGTGGCCATCTTTAGTAGGGCAGCTTTCTGCCAGTACCCAGTTTATAGGTATTTTTTATTATTTTTAATAATTAAAAAAAAAAAAATCTGTAGTGTTCCTCCCCCCTCCAAGCAATCGTTCTGAAGGGCGTCCCCACTCCCCATTCCACCTTTTTTCTGTAGTGTAGTGTAGCGTCCAAACCCTCCCTTAAAAAAAAAATATCTGGAGTGCAGGGTCCGTGTCACGGTCTGTAACGATCCGGCAATCTGCCTTTATATGTTAACTGAGCACCAATCAAGCTTTGTTACCATATGAAGGCAGTCTTGACAACAGAGACTGCTTGTGTTTCCAGCAATATGGATGTAGATCTATGTTATATGGTATGCTGGGCTATGCTATGATGTAGATCTATATCAATTTTGTCCAAGGGGTTGAATGGGGAGGCCATTTCTTTCATGTAATTGGCAAGAGTCCATGAGCTAGTGACGTATGGGATATACAATCCTACCAGGAGGGGCAAAGTTTCCCAAACTTCAAAATGCCTATAAATACACCTCCCCACCACACCCACAATTCCGTTTTACAAACTTTGCCCTCCTATGGAGGTGGTGAAGTAAGTTTGTGCTAGATTTCTACGTTGATATGCGCTTCTGAGCATGCTGAAGCCCGGTTCCTCTCAGAGTGCAGTGAATGACAGAGGGATGTGAAGGGAGTATTAGCCTTTGAATACAATGGTCATCCTAATGGAGATCTATTTTATAGGTTCTCTGTTGTTGGTCGTAGAAATTCATCTCCTACCTCCCTTTTCAGATCGACGATAACATAATTTATGCTTACCTGATAAATTCCTTTCTTCTGTAGTGTGATCAGTCCACGGGTCATCATTACTTCTGGGATATTACTCCTCCCCAACAGGAAGTGCAAGAGGATTCACCCAGCAGAGCTGCATATAGCTCCTCCCCTCTACGTCACTCCCAGTCATTCGACCAAGGACCAACGAGAAAGGAGAAGCCAAGGGTGTAGTGGTGACTGGAGTATAACTTAAAAAATATTTACCTGCCTTAAAAAACAGGGCGGGCCGTGGACTGATCACACTACAGAAGAAAGGAATTTATCAGGTAAGCATAAATTATGTTTTCTTCTGTTAAGTGTGATCAGTCCACGGGTCATCATTACTTCTGGGATACCAATACCAAAGCAAAAGTACACGGATGACGGGAGGGATAGGCAGGCTCTTTATACAGAAGGAACCACTGCCTGAAGAACCTTTCTCCCAAAAAAAGCCTCCGAGGAAGCAAAAGTGTCAAATTTGTAAAATTTGGAAAAAGTATGAAGCGAAGACCAAGTTGCAGCCTTGCAAATCTGTTCAACAGAGGCCTCATTCTTGAAGGCCCAAGTGGAAGCCACAGCTCTAGTAGAATGAGCTGTAATTCTTTCAGGAGGCTGCTGTCCAGCAGTCTCATAAGCTAAACGAATTATGCTACGAAGCCAAAAAGAAAGAGAGGTAGCAGAAGCCTTTTGACCTCTCCTCTGACCAGAGTAAACGACAAACAGAGAAGACGTTTGTCGAAATTCCTTAGTTGCCTGTAAGTAAAATTTTAGGGCACGAACTACGTCCAGATTGTGCAGTAGACGTTCCTTCTTCGAAGAAGGATTTGGGCACAAAGAAGGAACAACAATCTCTTGATTGATATTCCTGTTAGTGACTACCTTAGGTAAGAACCCAGGTTTAGTACGCAGAACTACCTTATCCGAATGAAAAATCAAATAAGGAGAATCACAATGTAAGGCTGATAACTCAGAGACTCTTCGAGCCGAGGAAATAGCCATTAAAAATAGAACTTTCCAAGATAACAACTTTATATCAATGGAATGAAGGGGTTCAAACGGAACGCCCTGTAAAACATTAAGAACAAGGTTTAAACTCCATGGTGGAGCAACGGTTTTAAACACAGGCTTAATCCTGGCCAAAGCCTGACAAAAAGCCTGAACGTCTGGAACTTCTGACAGACGTTTGTGTAACAGAATGGACAGAGCTGAGATCTGTCCCTTTAATGAACTAGCAGATAAACCCTTTTCTAAACCTTCTTGTAGAAAAGACAATATCCTAGGAATACTAACCTTACTCCAAGAGTAACCTTTGGATTCACACCAATATAGGTATTTACGCCATATCTTATGGTAAATCCTTCTGGTAACAGGCTTCCTAGCCTGTATTAAGGTATCAATAACTGACTCAGAAAACCCACGTCTTGATAAAATCAAGCGTTCAATTTCCAAGCAGTCAGCTTCAGAGAAGTTAGATTTTGATGTTTGAAAGGACCCTGTATTAGAAGGTCCTGTTTCAGAGGTAGAGACCAAGGTGGACAGAATGACATGTCCACCAGGTCTGCATACCAAGTCCTGCGTGGCCATGCAGGTGCTATTAGAATCACTGATGCTCTCTCCTGTTTGATTCTGGCAATCAATCGAGGGAGCATCGGGAAGGGTGGAAACACGTAAGCCATCCTGAAGTCCCAAGGTGCTGTCAGGGCATCTATCAGGACTGCTCCCGGATCCCTGGATCTGGACCCGTAACGAGGAAGCTTGGCGTTCTGTCGAGACGCCATGAGATCTATCTCTGGTTTGCCCCAACGTCGAAGTATTTGGGCAAAGACCTCCGGATGAAGTTCCCACTCCCCCGGATGAAAAGTCTGACGACTTAAGAAATCCGCCTCCCAGTTCTCCACTCCCGGGATGTGGATTGCTGACAGGTGGCAAGAGTGAGACTCTGCCCAGCGAATTATCTTTGATACTTCCCTCATTGCTAGGGAGCTTCTTGTCCCTCCCTGATGGTTGATGTAAGCTACAGTCGTGATGTTGTCCGACTGAAACCTGATGAACCCCCGAGTGTTCAACTGGGGCCAAGCCAGGAGGGCATTGAGAACTGCTCTCAATTCCAGAATGTTTATTGGCAGGAGACTCTCCTCCTGACTCCATTGTCCCTGAGCCTTCAGAGAATTCCAGACGGCACCCCAACCTAGAAGGCTGGCGTCTGTTGTTACAATTGTCCAGTCTGGTCTGCTGAATGGCATCCCCCTGGACAGATGTGGCCGAGAAAGCCACCATAGAAGAGAATTTCTGGTCTCTTGATCCAGATTCAGAGAAGGGGACAAGTCTGAGTAATCCCCATTCCACTGACTTAGCATGCACAGTTGCAGTGGTCTGAGGTGTAAGCGTGCAAAGGGTACTATGTCCATTGCCGCTACCATTAAGCCGATTACCTCCATGCATTGAGCCACTGACGGGTGTTGAATGGAATGAAGGGTGCGGCAAGCACTTTGAAGTCTTGTTAACCTGTCCTCTGTCAGGTAAATCTTCATTTCTACAGAATCTATAAGAGTCCCCAGGAAGGGAACTCTTGTGAGTGGAACGAGTGAACTTTTCTTTTCGTTCACCTTCCATCCATGTGACCTTAGAAAAGCCAGTACTAACTCTGTATGAGACTTGGCAGTTTGAAAGCTTGAAGCTTGTATCAGAATGTCGTCTAGGTACGGAGCTACCGAGATTCCCCGCGGTCTTAGTACCGCCAGAAGAGCACCCAGAACCTTTGTGAAGATTCTTGGAGCTGTAGCCAATCCGAATGGAAGAGCTACAAACTGGTAATGCCTGTCTAGGAAGGCAAACCTTAGGTACCGGTAATGATCTTTGTGAATCGGTATGTGAAGGTAAGCATCCTTTAAATCCACTGTGGTCATGTACTGACCCTTTTGGATCATGGGTAAAATTGTCCGAATAGTCTCCATTTTGAACGATGGAACTCTTAGGAATTTGTTTAGGATCTTTAAATCCAAGATTGGCCTGAAAGTTCCCTCTCTTTTGGGAACCACAAACAGATTTGAGTAAAACCCTTGTCCCTGTTCCGACCGTGGAACTAGATGGATTACTCCCATTAACAAAAGTTCTTGTACGCAGCGTAGAAACGCCTCTTTCTTTGTTTGGTTTGTTGACAACCTTGACAGATGAAATCTCTCTCTTGGAGGAGAGTATTTGAAGTCCAGAAGGTATCCCTGAGATATTATCTCTAGCGCCCAGGGGTCCTGGACATCTCTTGCCCAAGCCTGGGCGAAGAGAGAAAGTCTGCCCCCCACTTGATCCGATCCCGGATCGGGGGCCCTCAATTCATGCTGTTTTAGGGGCAGCAGCAGGTTTCCTGGCCTGCTTGCCCTTGTTCCAAGACTGGTTAGGTCTCCAGCCTTGTCTGTAGCGAGCAACAGATCCTTCTTGTTTTGGAGCAGTGGAAGTTGATGTTGCTCCTGCTTTGAAATTCCGAAAGGAACGAAAATTAGACTGTCTAGCCTTAGGTTTGGCTCTGTCTTGAGGCAGGGCGTGGCCTTTACCTCCTGTAATGTCAGCAATAATTTCTTTCAAACCGGGCCCAAATAAGGTCTGCCCTTTGAAAGGTATATTAAGTAATTTGGACTTAGAAGTTACATCAGCTGACCAGGATTTTAGCCACAGTGCTCTGCGCGCCTGAATGGCGAATCCGGAATTCTTAGCCGTAAGTTTAGTTAAATGTACTACGGCTTCCGAAATGAATGAATTAGCTAGCTTAAGGATTCTAAGCCTGTCCGTAATGTCGTCCAGAGTAGCTGAACTAATGTTCTCTTCCAGAGACTCAATCCAGAATGCTGCTGCAGCCGTGGCCGGCGCAATGCATGCAAGGGGTTGCAATATAAAACCTTGTTGAACAAACATTTTCTTAAGGTAACCCTCTAACTTTTTATCCATTGGATCTGAAAAGGCACAGCTATCCTCCACCGGGATAGTGGTACGCTTATCTAAAGTAGAAACTGCTCCCTCCACCGTAGGGACCGTTTGCCATAAGTCCCGTGTGGTGGTGTCTATTGGAAACATCTTTCTAAATATCGGAGGGGGTGAGAACGGCACACCGGGTCTATCCCACTCCTTAGTAATAATTTCAGTTAGTCTCTTAGGTATAGGAAAAACGTCAGTACTTGTCTGTACAGCAAAATATTTATCCAACCTACACATTTTCTCTGGTATTGCAACTGTGTTACAATCATTCAGAGCCGCTAACACCTCCCCTAGTAATACACGGAGGTTTTCCAGCTTAAATTTAAAATTTTAAATATCTGAATCCAATCTGTTCGGATCAGAACCGTCAGCCGCAGAATGAAGCTCTCCGTCCTCATGTTCTGCAAGTTGTGACGCAGTATCTGACATGGCCCTAGCATTATCAGCGCACTCTGTTCTCACCCCAGAGTGATCACGCTTGCCTCTTAGCTCTGGTAATTTAGCCAAAACCTCAGTCATAACAGTAGCCATATCTTGTAATGTTATTTGTAATGGCCGCCCAGATGTACTGGGCGCCACAATATCGCGCACCTCCCGAGCGGGAGATGCAGGTACTGTCACGTGAGGCGAGTTAGTCGGCATAACTCTCCCCTCGTTGTTTGGTGAAATTTGTTCAATTTGTACAGATTGACTTTTATTTAAAGTAGCATCAATACAGTTAGTACATAAATTTCTATTGGGCTCCACTTTGGCATTAGCACAAATAGTACAGGTCTCTTCCTCTGAATCAGACATGTTTAACACACTAGCAACTAAACTTGCAACTTGGAAATATTATTCAAGTAAAATACAATGAAAAACGTACTGTGCCTAAGAAGCACAGAAAGATATATGACAGTTGAAATCAATAAACTGAAAAGGTTACAGCATCAATCTTTGTAAAACAAAACACAATTTTAGCAAAGGCTTGTTCCCATTAGCACAGAAAACTAACCCTGATGGCAGAAAAAAAAGTTAAAGAATAAACGTTTTTTATCACAGTCAACTACAATCTCACAGCTCTGTTGTGAAGATTACTTCCCTCAAACAAGTTTTGAAGACCCCTGAGTTCTGTAGAGATGAACCGGAACATGCAGGAAAAACAATGAGCTTCTGACTGAAATTTTTGATGCGTAGCAAAAGCGCCAAAAAAGGCCCCTCCCCCTCACACACAACAGTGAGAGAGATCAGTAAACTGTCAGAATTAGATCAAGCAACTGCCAAGTGGAAAAATAGTGCCCAAACATTTTATTCACCCAGTACCTCAGAAAATGAAAACGATTTTACATTCTAGCAAAAACGTTTAACATAAATTAAGAGTTATTAAAAAGCCTGTTGCTTGCAAATAGGCTAAAGTCTTATATACACAGTGTAATTCCAGTGAAGTACCATTCCCCAGAATACTCAAATGTAAAATATACATACATGATATTATATTGGTATGGCAGGATTTTCTCATCAATTCCATTGTCAGAAAATAAAAGCTGCTACATACCTCTTTGCAGATTAATCTGCCCGCTGTCCCCTGATCTGAAGTTTACCTCTCCTCAGATGGCCGAGAAACAGCAATATGATCTTAACTACTCCGGCTAAAATCATAGTAAAAACTCTGGTAGATTCTTCTTCAAATTCTACCAGAGAAGGAATAACACACTCCGGTGCTATTAAAAAAATAACAAACTTTTGATTGAAGAAATAAAACTAAATAAAATCACCATAGTCCTCTCACACATCCTATCTAGTCGTTGGGTGCAAGAGAATGACTGGGAGTGACGTAGAGGGGAGGAGCTATATGCAGCTCTGCTGGGTGAATCCTCTTGCACTTCCTGTTGGGGAGGAGTAATATCCCAGAAGTAATGATGACCCGTGGACTGATCACACTTAACAGAAGAAATACTCTTATATACCATTACCTCTACTGATTCTCGTTTCAGTACTGGTTTGGCTATCTACTTTATGTAGATCAGTGTCTTTTGGTAAGTATGTTTTCCTTTTATTTAAGACACTCTCAGCTATGGTTTGGCACTTTATATGTAAAGTTCTAAATATAATGTTTGTAATTATATTTGCCATGATTTAGGTTAATCAGCATATTTCCTTCTTACAGACTGTCAGTTTCATTTTGGGAAATGCATATATAATAAAAAAATATTCTTACCTGAAAATTTTCAAATTGACTCTCTTTTCTAAATTGCGGGCTGTAAGGCTCGCGGGAGTGCAAAATGCTATAATTTATCGCGTCATTCTTGGCGCAAGACTTTTTTGGTGCGAGAATTACGTTTATTTCGTAATTTCCGGCGACTTAGTTGTCGCCGAAAGTTTTCACGTAGTTGCGTCATCTATGACTCTCGTGTTTGTTGCAGACGTTCTTGGCGCCAAAAAATATTTTGTCAGTTGTGGGCGTCATTCTTGACGCCAGATTTTTGACATTATTTAAGTCCTTATTTCATTTTGCTTCTGGTTTCCAGAGGCTTATTTTGTTTGCATTTTTTCCCATTCCTGAAACTGTCATATAAGGAAATTGATAATTTTGCTTTATATGTTATTTTTTCTATTACATATTGCAAGATGTCTCGATCTGACCCTGTCTCAGAATCTACTACTGGAATCCTGCTGCCTGATGTCGGTTCTACAAAAGCTAAGTGCATTTGTTGTAAACTTGTGGTAACTGTTCCTCCGGCTGTAGTTTGTGTTAGTTGTCATGATAAACTTTCAAATGCAGACAATATTTCCATTAGTAGTAATCCATTACCTGTTGTTGTTCCTTCAACGTCTAATATTCAGGATATTCCTGTTTATGTGAGAGAATTAGTTTCTAATTCCATTTAGAAGGCTTTGTCTGTCATACCACCTTCTAATAAACGTAAAAGGTCTTTTAAAACTTCTCATAAATTTGATGAATTTTTAAATGACCGACATCATTCTGATTTATCTATCTCTGATGAGGATCTATCTGGTTCAGAAGATTCTACCTCAGATATTGACACTGACAAATCCTCATACTTATTTAAAATGGAGTATATTCATTCCTTATTAAAAGAGGCGTTGATTGCATTAGATATGGAGGAGACTAGTCCTCTTGATATTAAAACCAGTAAACGTTTAAAGTCGGTTTTTAAACCTCATGTAGTTATTCCAGTGGTTTTTCCAGTTCCTGATGCTATTTCAGATGTAATTTCTTGGGAATGGAATAGACTGGGTACTTCTTTTACTCCTTCTTCAAGGTTTAAGAAACTGTATCCTTTGCCGACTGATAGATTAGAGTTTTGGGAAAAGATCTCCAAAGTTGATGGGGCCATCTCTACTCTTGCTAAACGTACTACTATTGCTACGGCAGATAGTACTTCTTTTAAAGATCCTTTAGATAGGAAACTAGAATCTTTTCTAAGGAAGGCTTATTTATGTTCATCTTCTTAGGCCTGCTATTTCTTTGGCTGATGTTGCTGCTGCTTCAACTTTTTGGTTGGAAACTTTAGCACAACAAGTACCAGATCATAATGTGTATAGCATTGTTAAGCTAATTCAACATGCTAATAATTTCATTTGTGATGCCATTTTTGATATCATTAGAATTGATGTCAGATATATGTCTTTAGCTATATTAGCTAGAAGAGCTTTATGGCTTAAATCTTGGAATGCTGATATGACTTCTAAATAAACGTTGCAATATATCTCTTTCCAAGGTAATAAATTATTTAATTCTCAGTTGTATTCTATTATTTCAACTGGCACTGGGGGGAAGGAAGGTTTTTTGCCTCAGGATAAAAAATCTAAGGGTAAATGTAGGGCTGCTAACCGTTTTCGTTCCTTTCGTCAAAATAAGGAACAGAAACTTGACCCTTCCCCTAAGGGAACGGTTTCCAATTGGAAGCCTTCTCCAGTCTGGAATAAATCCAAGCCATTTAAAAAATCAAAATCGGCCCCCAAATCCGCATGAAGGTGCGGCCCTCATTCCAGCTCAGCTGGTAGGGGGCAGACTAAGATTTTACAAGGATGTTTGGATCAATTCAATCCAAAATCATTGGATTCAGAACATTATTTCTCAAGGGTACAGAATAGGTTTCAAAGTAAGACCTCCTGTGAGAAGTTTTTCTCTCATGCATTCCAGTGAACCCTGTAAAGGCTCAGGCTTTCCTGAAGTGTGTTTCAGACCTGGAGTTATCTGGGGTAATTGTGCCAGTTCCTTTTCAGGAACGGGGTCTGGCTTTTTATTCAAATCTTTTCATTGTTCCAAAGAAGGAGAATTCTTTCAGACCAGTTCTGGATCTAAAAATTTTGAATAGTTATGTAAGAATACACACATTCAAGATGGTGACTATAAGGACTATTCTGCCTTTTGTTCAGCAAGGGCATTATATGTCCACAATAGACTTACAGGATGCATATCTTCATATTCCGATTCATCCAGATTACTATCAGTTCTTGAGATTCTCTTTTCTAGACTAGCATTACCAATTTGTTGCTCTTCCTTTTGGCCTAGCAACAGCTCCAAGGATCTTTTCAAAGGTTCTCGGTGCCCTACTCTCTGTAATCAGAGAGCGGGGTATTGCAGTGTTTCCTTATTTGGACGATATCTTGGTACTTGCTCAGTCTTTACATTCTGCAGAATCTCACACGAATCAACTTGTGTTGTTTCTTCAAAGACATGGTTGGAGGATCAATTTACCAAAAAGTTCCTCGATTCCTCAGACAAGGGTAACCTTTTTAGGATTCCAAATGGATTCAGTATCCATGACTTTGTCTCTAAAAGACAAGACGTCTGAAATTGATTTCAGCTTGTTGGAACCTTCAGTTTCAATCATTCCCTTCAGTAGCTTTGTGCATGGAGGTTTTAGGTCTCATGACTGCAGCATCGGACGCGATCCCCTTTGCTTGTTTTCAGATGAGCCCTCTTCAACTTTGTATGCTGAGCCAATGGTTCAGGGATTCTACAAAGTTATCACAATTAATATCCTTAAATCCCAATGTTCGACTATCTCTGACTTGGTGGTTAGATCACCATCGTTTAGTTCAAGGGGCCTCTTTTGTTCGTCCAGCCTGGACTGTGATCACAACAGATGCGAGTCTTTCAGGTTGGGGAGCTGTCTGGGGATCTCTGACAGGGCAGGGGGTTTGGAAATCTCAAGAGGCGAGAATACCAATCAATATTTTGGAACTCTGTGCGATTCTCAGAGCTCTTCAGTTTTGGCCTGTTCTGAAGAGAGAACCGTTTATTTGTTTTCAGACAGACAATGTCACAACCGTGGCGTATGTCAATCATCAAGGTGGGACTCACAGTCCTCAAGCTATGAAAGAAGTATCTCGGATACTTGCATGGGCGGAATTCAGCTCCTGTCTAATTTCTGCGGTCCATATCCCAGGTATAGACAATTGGGAAGCGGATTATCTCAGTCGCCAGACTTTACATCCAGGAGAGTGGTCTCTTCACCCAGATGTGTTTTTTCAGCTTGTTCAGATGTGAGGGCTTCCAGAAATAGATCTGATGGCTTCTCGTCTAAACAGGAAACTTCCCAGGTATCTGTCCAGGTCCAGGGATCCTCAGGCGGAAGCAGTGGATGCGTTGACTACTCTCCGCCTCTAGTTCTTCTTCCAAGAGTGATTTCCAAAATCATAATGGAGCGTTCATTTGTACTGCTGGTGGCTCCAGCATGGCCACACAGGTTTTGGTATGCGGATCTTGTTCGGATGTCCAGTTGCCAACCTTGGCCACTTCCGTTAAGGCCGGACCTACTGCCAGACCTTCTATCTCAAGGCCCATTTTTCCATCAGGATCTCAAATCATTAAATTTGAAGGTATGGAGATTGAACGCTTAGTGCTTAGTCATAGAGGTTTCTCTGACTCAGTGATTAATACTATGTTGCAGGCTCGTAAATCTGTGTCTAGAAAGATTTATTACAGAGTTTGGAAGACTTACATTTCATGGTGTTCTCATAAATTCTCTTGGCATTCTTTTAGAATTCCTAGAATTTTACAGTTTCTTCAGGATGGTTTAGATAAGGGTCTGTCTGCAAGTTCCTTGAAAGGACAAATCTCTGCTCTTTCTGTTCTGTTGCACAGAAAAATTGCTAATCTTCCTGATATTCATTGTTTTGTACTGGCTTTGGTTCATATCAAGCCTGTCATTAAAGGGACATAATACTCATATGCTAAATCACTTGAAACTGATGCAGTATAACTGTAAAAGCTGACAGGAAAATATCACCTGAGCATCTCTATGTAAAAAAGGAAGATATTTTACCTCACAATCTCCTCAGCTCAGCAGAGTAAGTTATGTGTAAAAAGTTATACTCTGCTGCTCCCAGCTGCAGGTAAAAAAAAATAAAAAATGAAGGAATGAACAGCAGCCAATCAGCATCAGCAGTGCTGAGGTCATGAACTCTTTTACTGTGATCTCATGAGATTTGAGTTAACTCCCATGAGATTTCATTGTAAACTTCCCTAAACTGAATAGGGAAATAACATGAGAGTGCACGAGGCTCATCCCTTCAGCTGTCCCAGGACAGACATACTAATATGCTGCTTAGAAATCCTTTACAATGGGATTTGGCTACTGAGGAACTTTTGAGGTAAAATATCTTTCTTTTTTACATAGAGATGTTCATGTGATATTTTCTAGTCAGCTTTTTACAGCTATGCTGCATCACTTTCATGTGTTTAAACATTTGGGTATTATGACCCTTTAAGTCAATCTCTCCTCCTTGGAGTCTTAATTTGGTTTTGAGGGCTTTACAGGCTCCTTCGTTTGAGCCTATGCATTCTCTGGACATTACATTTCTTTCTTGGAAAGTATCGTTCCTTTTGGCCATCTCTTCTGTTAGAAGAGTTTCTGAATTATCTGCTCTTTCTTGTGAGTCTCCTTTTCTGATTTTTCATCAGGATAAGGCGGTTTTGCGGACTTTATTTAAATTTTTACCTAAAGTTGGGAATTCCAACAACATTAGTAGAGAAATTGTTGTCCCTTCGTTGTGTCCTAATCCTAAGAATTCTCTGGAGAGATCTTTACATTCTTTGGATGTGGTTAGAGCTTTGAAATATTATGTTTAAGCTACTAAAGATTTCAGAAAGACTTCTAGTCATCTTTTCTGGTTCTAGGAAAGGTCAGAAGGCTTCTGCTATTTCTTTGGTATCTTGGTTAAAGCTTTTGATTCATGATGCTTATTTGGAGTCGGGTAAATCCCCGCCTCAGAGGATTACGGCTCATTCTACTAGGTCAGTTTCTACTTCCTGGGCTTTTACGAATGAAGCTTCTGTTGATCAGATTTGCAAAGCAGCAACTTGGTCTTCTTTGCATAATTTTACTAAATTCTACCATTTTGATGTTTTCTCTTCTTCAGAAGCATTTTTTGGTAGAAAAGTACTTCAGGCAGCTGTTTCAGTTTGATTCTTCTGCTTATAATTTCAGTTTTTTTCATTATGAAGATTAAAACTTTTGATTTGGGTTGTGGATTCATTTTTCAGCGGAATTGGCTGTCTTTATTTTTATCCCTCCCTCTCTAATGACTCTTGCGTGGAGTTACACATCTTGGGTATTTGCTATCCCATACGTCACTAGCTCATGGACTCTTGCCAATTACATGAAAGAAAACATAATTTATGTAAGAACTTACCTGATAAATTCATTTCTTTCATATTGGCAAGAGTCCATGAGACCCACCCTTTTTATGGTGGTTATGATTTTTTTGTATAAAGCACAATTATTCCAATTCCTTGTTGATGCTTTCGCTCCTTATCACCCCACTTCTTGGCTATTCATTAAACTGAATTGTGGGTGTGGTGGGAGGTGTATTTATAGGCATTTTAAGGTTTGGGAAACTTTGCCCCTCCTGGAAGAAATTGTTAGGTGTTTCCCGGGGGGGGGGGTAAGTGTCAGGTCAGGCCGAAGCCACGGGCCCAGTGTACCACCTCAGGCATATGTAGATTATCTGATAAGGGCCCCTTAGAATGACTCAAACCACACAGCAAATATGATCTAAAGCCAATCCTGTTTATTGAACAGTGCAAGCAGTTCTTATAGTGTACAGTAACAGCATACAGGGTTAATGGGATGACACGTTTGAACCACGTCATCTCGTACCATATTTCATGAACAAAAGAAGCTTACAAAAATACATGAGAAAGAGGAGTATGAAGTAGTGTTTCTTATGACAGTAGCAAAAATATATCTGTGCGCATATTTCAACCTAAAGCAAGGTCGTTTGGCCATCTTACCTAGATAACAGACTTCCAGGCGCCTTGCCAGGAACCTTCTACAAGGCCAGTAATACTAATACAATTTTACTAACATCAACATATTTCTCACTACATAATAACTGCTATAATAAAGTTTAATCATTACAAAATGGCTGCGGGGAACAAGATGGCTGCGAGGAACAAGATGGCTGCCGTCATGTTCATATTACCCCTAACATACCATCCTTTTATTCTAACAGAATAACATAAAAAAAATAGACAGGCATAGAAAATTAGTAAAGCCTTATATTGTGGTAACAGAACTCTGTGAGAATACTAAAGAGAAAAATATCCCTGTGTCGTGATATACTTTTATAGGCTAATTGTCACCGCATATAGGTACAGCCCCTCCAATACCTTCCATCTAACTTCCAGCCTTCCCAAAACTACCGGTCTATCGGCACAGAGACCCAACCAGCCCCCCATCTACCCCCAAACAACGCTGCATTGTTTATTTCTCCACCTGCATTGCTAGCACCCCCCAATATGTCCAACAGTTCCTTCTCCACAGTAACATGACATAGCAACAGCACAACTGTCTCTAGATGGCCTCTGAACACTTTAAGAACATTCTTTGTCCATTTGAGAGCGCTGCACCTTGACACTTTGCTATAATACAGTTCTCCAACAGTTCATTTGCAGTAGGGGTGCTTATCCACGGTTCTTCCGCAGGGAGATGCTGGAAATCTGATGGTTTGTTCATGGGGTATACAAGGCAACCAGTGGATACCCATGGCAAGCAAACACTCGAGTCACAGGGAGTCTAGGAAGCAAACAGAAACAGTACAGGATGAGTACACACCGCAATACAATCACAATTATGTCCAAATAAAACATCACTTTCATCCTATGTCATTTAAAATCAAACAAAACATTGTTGATATATAATACAAACTAAATACATTGATATTTCTCAGAGAATAATTTACAACTTCTCTATATACTTTTAAATGATACTTAATGAACACTAAGCAAGTGAAAACCTGCCAGACTTCATCAAAGGCCTGAAGGGTTATGCTAAAACTTATGCTAAGGCCTGCCCTGTAGCAAAAATGGGAAAAAAAGAAAACAGTCAATAAAAATAAATGAATTTCTTTACGGTGTCACTTTGAACTTCTAAAAAATAAAAGAACCTCGTGTTGCTTTATTCTGGATAGCTGCTATCTATAATGTTTATAATTCTCCAACCATGATCCTAATATTCAACAATCTCATCTGATATAAACACTACTAGTTTACTAATTATTTTATGCAACCTAAATTCTCTCACACTCCTGTATGAGGAACGCATATTAACAGAACATCATTTAAAACTACAAACTCTTTTAAAGGTAATCACATCTTTATGGTAAGAATTACTATCTTTGACAAACATCAGGAATGACCAAATTCACTTTGCAGATACCATACTAATTAATAAAAGGGAAAAATACATTTGCTTTCATAAACTATAATTATGCTATTCCCTAAACAAATATTTCTCTGTATATTTAATATAAACTCCTAGCTTAGACGTGTCCTCCTTATGTTCTAAAGGGTGAAGGGTCTAAGATATTATGATATGTTGCAGCATTTTCCTTAAACATATTTTTATACTCAGTGGGCCATTCAATAGGGTACAATACTGCGAAGTTCACAGTTACATTTATCTAAAGAGTTACTATGTTAAGCACATAAACTAAGATGTGCACTAATACCAATGAAGCATATGATTTCTTATACCAAATATGATCAATAAAAATAAAACAAATACCAGAGAATACAAAACAAGCAATATAAGGAATGAAGTTAAAACAATACTCCCCTAATTTAATTGGTTGACCCTGTAACAGCATAACAGGACCTCCATATCGAGCGGCAAGGCACAGTCCAGAGAAGGATAGTCTTTATGTCCTGAAGACACACATCAGAGGAAACAGTCATGGATTACCCAGAGTCCAGTTCTGGGGCTGGTACCAGCATGCAAAGCAAAGAATGGATCCAAAGATAGTTCAGCAACTTTTACTGCAGTATGGTGGTTAAAACAAGCTTGACAAAAGGTTTTTCATCTTCATCTTTTCTTTCTTTAAAGGTTTACTTGCTTTCAATCTTTAATCTTTTGAAGAGTGCACTTATGGAATTTTGCCTGTACAGATTTTACCTAAATATGGAAACGCAAAAATAATTCAGTTAGTGTCTTTCAATCTCTGAAGACAGCTGCATACTCTCATCCTGCAAATACAAATATAGTGTTAAGAACCAAATAGAAAAATAAAACATTTTAGGCATCTGAAATATGAGAGCAAAATAAAACACAGAAAGACAATAAAAAGATCTAATCCACCAGGGAGGGAAAAAAAAGGAGTGGGGTCTGGGTGTACAGGCTACGACCGGGGTGGCCATCAAGGTAGATGCTGTCCGTGGCCAGATTCCCAATGAAGGAAAGTTCTAGACAATCCTAGGGACGTAGTGCATCCTGCATAGGGGTAAGACAAGGAAATTTAGGGCACAGCTGGTGGTTAGACAATAACATTGTAAGAGGAGATTCAAAACGTTTTAGGTTCACCTCCTAAAAACAATCACCCCCATTACATAAAGATATTCATCAATACTCATCAACACTTCCCCCTTGTTTGCGTGAAACATCTCATGTGACACGCAAACACAAGAAAACAAGAAAGTAAATGACAAATCATGCACTCCACTCATGCAGAGACAATTCACAATAGCAAGCAAAATCAAATACACTTCACAATTCAATATGCTGTCCATACAGCACGCTTCCACACGTAGTCACAAAAGAGAAAAACAAAAAAAATTGTTCTTGTCTTTCACAAAACAAAACATTAGCTGCCGACACAAATTTCAAACAACCACAATTAACTTAAAATTCAACACAAATTTCAAACAACCACAATTAACTTAAAATTCAACACATATTCTGACAGTCACTGAAATGCAACACTCGCAAAACACTACAAACAATTAAAAACATCCACTCTGTACAATCACGGCAGATGCCCAAGAAACTTCAGTTGCAGATTATACAAATAAAATTGCGCTTATTTGGGAGCGATCAGATAACCACGGTAGCCACTGTTAAAGGGACATTGTAGGATAAATGAAAATTTCATTATTCAGATAGGACTTTTAATTTTAACCAACCGTCCTAGATTAAACCAAACATAGGTAGGCTCAGATGCTAATTTGTAAGCCTTTGAGGGCTGCCTCTTATCACAGGCTGTATAAATCTCATTACAACACCAAGAGACAAAATACACGTAAGCCATATAAATAAAACTAAAACTATACTCAGATAAAGTAGCAAGTTATATAAATGCAGTGGAATCAGAGAAATTGTGCATCATTTGTTTGCAGTCACCTATTGCCTTAATATAAGGATGTTTATTGTAGACACATTATAGACCACGGCTTAGCTGGTAAGCAGCAATGAAACTGAATACAGTTCTAGTTGTTGACTGGTTAGTAGCCAAATAACTATATATATTTTAAAGTGTCACTGAAATCACTTCATTACATAATATTTCATTTATTTATTGAATGCTGTGGGGGTTATTTTAATAATAAAGAGTTCTGAAATATCTGTGAGATACAGTTTGACAGCCACAGAAATAAAATTATCATTTTTAAGCTATATTCTGTGACAGAATATAATATAAATACGGATTTCTTTGTAGTGAGCAATTTATATGTACTGCCTCTTTAAATGTAAAGTACAAATCTTTCTCTCTGCGACGAAGCCAAACACAAGAGACAACTTTTTTTTTTTTTTTTTTTTTTTTTTTTAAAGAAAAGCAAAACATGCACAGTGTTATCATTCTTCTCAAGGATAGTGAGGCAAGCTCAAAGTTTCATTTTTTTTACTTAAAGGAGAAACACTGTTTACTGCTTAAAAATATAAAATTCACACTAAAACTTGATAAATGCTAATTAGTTTAGCCACAACAACAAAATTATTGGATTTAACATTGTGTATAATTTGATATTCACCATTCTGCAGCTCTCTAGCCAAATATAATCAATTGCATATAACACAAAAATAAGCTTTCTACAAAAGAATAATAATACAATTTCCCCTTTAAACTATTCCCAATGATCCTTATAATAAAAAATGTATACTGACGTTCATGAAATAGCCGAAGCAAGCATAAGCAGCATAAGAACGCACTCACAGTGGGATGCAGGCTAGTTAAAGGGACATTTTACCCAAACTAAAAAATAATCTTTAATTGAAACTGCTAACACAGTGAAATATACTAGTGTTAGGCTCACAGTAAACCACATTGTCTTTTATGTAAATATTCCCTTAAATTCTCAGATGTTATATCAGTTTGCCTGTATCCCTTTAAATATTTTCACTCCTCTGTGTTTTTTTTTTCTTCTAGTCTCACAGATCGCTACACTAAAATTGTAGACAACTTATCACTTCAGTTTGCATTACAGAGAGAATTAAGTTATACTGCAAAAAGAAACATCTGCTATCTAAACGGCAGATTTAAAATAAATATATATAAAGAAAGGTCTCTTAAAATATATTTAGCAAACTACTAATACAGTGTTCTTGCACTGGTCCTTTAAATAAGAAAATGACAATTTTCTATTGCTCCGTCTACGCACTGAGCTCTGATTTTACAGACAAATATAAGATAATGAGATACTATTATTATCTAAAATTCAACCCATTGCAATCAACTGTGTTTTGAAAGCTTAAAACCAGCTACTTCATATATATACAAATAAACTTGCAAATGCAATTTCTCCTATATTTTATACTATGCAGCTTGTATAACAAGTCATGGACAATACACAACTATAAAAACAATTGTACAGTGGACTGTCCCTTTAAGGACTAACCATTCATCACGTAAATCTCATATATATATATCCCAACCATAATTTAGGCTGCTTGTATGATTTACCACACAAATTTCACCTCTGTACTGTAGCATGACCTGCAGATTAATTTACTTGCAACAAAAACGGACGCACTTTTAGATAAACTTGCAATTACAGCCTATAAATATATTTCATTGTGTGCACAGACCTTACATATACAACATACGTTAACCCATTAATCATACCAGAAACAGTTTCATATTTACCAGAGCGTGACAAAAAATCACACACACCATCGCACTTTCAAAGCCACTTTCAAAGCCGTTACTTCACTTGCAAAAACAATATCATATATTTACATGCCGAAAAACAATTATCACTTAAAACTAAAACTGCATATGAATACCATATACTTAAAACATGCTGGTGACTTTAAAATACAGGTATATAAAATAACATTACAAGATATCTTCTTAAAACATCTGATTTCCCAGCAGGGAAACAGAAAGAAACATTTTTACATTTGTTACAGCGATACAGACAAGCTCATTTCATCTCGCATACCAGAGATTCACTCCCCTTTTTCCTTTCTCAGAAAAACATCTATTTCATAGCGTACCACATACATATAAGATTAACTTGTCACCAAGTTCAAAATGTATTTTATTCCGAAACCCCGCAAAATGGCCACTTTTGCACGGCTTGGGACAATCATTTTCAAATAATACATTCTGTTTTTGGTTTAAAGTAAATCTGTTACACTCATACCACAGTGAGAACCGACAGACCATCACACATTATGCATCTCAATATACAAAGTTTCCTAAATTTCATTTTCATTACTGCAAGCAAACAAAAAGTCTTACAAACGGAGCTGCTGTAACAGGTTTCTTTCCCTTTTTTTTTTTTTTTTTTTCTAATGATCTATGTGCGCGCTCAGTGGTGGCCCCCCTTCTTTGCCTGCTACATTTTTTATCACAGAGATTTCTCTATTTACCACACAGCAGTACTCACTGACAGTGTTTTAAAAAAATATTTCTCCAACATTGGTGTGTCCGGTCCACGGCGTCATCCATAACTTGTGGGAATATTCTCTTCCCAAACAGGAAATGGCAAAGAGCACAGCAAAAGCTGTCCATATAGTCCCTCCTAGGCTCCGCCCACCCCAGTCATTCTTTTTGCCGCTGAACAAGCAGCATCTCCACGGAGATGGTGAAGAGTATGTGGTGTTTAGTTGTAGTTTTTTATTCTACTATCAAGAGTTTGTTATTTTAAAATAGTGCTGGTATGTACTATTTACTCTGAAACAGAAAAGGATGAAGAGTTCTGTTTGTGAGAGGAGTATGATTTTAGCAGCAGTAACTAAAATCGGTTTCTGTTCCCACATAGGACTGTTGAGATGAGATAACTTCAGTTGGGGGGAACAGTTGGCAGACTTTTCTGCTTAAGGTATGACTAGCCATATTTCTAACAAGACTGTGTAATGCTGGAAGGCTGTCATTTCCCCTCATGGGGACCGGTAAGCCATTTTCTTAGTCTCAAACAGAATAAAGGGCTTAATATGGCCTATAAAACTGTTAGACACTTTTATGGGCTAGATCGATTGCTTTATTTGGGCATTTTATACAGCTTGATGTTGAAATTCACACTTCATAACTTTGGGGAACGTTTTTTTACATCAGGCACTGGTTTAGACACCTTCCCAGTCAGGAAGGGCCTTCTCTGTAGTAGGCAGAGCCTAATTTTCGTGCCATTACTGCGCAGTTACTTTTGAAAGCAGGACATGCAGCTGCATGTGTGTGGGTCTGGAAGTAGTTGATAAGGTTCCTAGAAGGCTTCATTTGGTATCGTATACCCCCCTGGGTTTGGTAAAGACGCAGCAAAGGCTGTAGCTGGGACTGTAGAGGGGTTAAAACTGTAAACGGCTCCGGTTTCCTAATTTTAAGGGTTAAAGGTCTGAAATTTGGGGTGCAATGCTTTGAATGCTTTAAGACACTGTGGTGAAAATTTGGTTAAAATTGAACAATTCCTTCATAGTTTTCCACATATTCAGTAAAAAAGTGTGCCCTGTTTAAAATTTAAAGAGACAGTAACGGTTTTGTTTTAAAACGGTTTTTGTACTTTATTGACAAGTTTAAGCCTGTTTAACATGTCTGTGCCTTCAGATAAACTATGTTCTGTATGTATGGAAGCCAATGTGTCTCCCCCTTCAAAATTGTGTGATAATTGTGCCATAGCGTCCAAACAAAGTAAGGACAGTACTGCCACAGATAGTAAAGTTGCCCAAGATGATTCATCAGATGAAAGGAGTAGACATAGTTCTACATCATCTCCTTCTGTGTCTACACCAGTTTTGCCCACGCAGGAGACCCCTAGTACTTCTAGCGCGCCAATGCTTGTTACTATGCAACAATTGACGGCAGTAATGGATAACTCCATAGCAAATATTTTATCCAAAATGCCTGCATTTCAGAGAAAGCGCGATTGCTCTGTTTTAAACACTGTAGAGCAGGAGGGCGCTGATGATAATTGCTCTGTCATACCCTCACACCAATCTGAAGTGGCCATGAGGGAGGTTTTGTCAGATGGGGAAATTTCTGATTCAGGTAGAATTTCTCAACAGGCAGAATCTGATGTTGTGACATTTAAATTTAAATTAGAGCATCTCCGCACACTGCTTAAGGAGGTGCTATCTACTCTGGATGATTGTGACAACCTGGTCATTCCAGAAAAATTGTGCAAGATGGACAAGTTCCTAGAGGTTCCGGTGCACCCCGACGCTTTTCCTATACCCAAGCGGGTGGCGGACATAGTGAATAAGGAGTGGGAGAAGCCCGGCATACCTTTTGTCCCCCCTCCTATATTTAAGAAATTATTTCCTATGGTCGACCCCAGAAAGGACTTATGGCAGACAGTTCCTAAGGTCGAGGGAGCAGTTTCTACACTAGCCAAGCGCACTACTATTCCTATTGAGGATAATTGTGCTTTCAAAGATCCTATGGATAAAAAATTGGAGGGTTTGCTTAAAAAGATTTTTGTACAGCAAGGTTACCTCCTGCAACCTATTTCATGCATTATTCCTGTCACTACAGCAGCGTGGGTCTGGTTCGAGGAACTAGAAAAGTTGCTCAGTAGAGAGACTCCGAATGAGGAGGTTATGGACAGAATTCACGCACTTAAGTTAGCTAATTCCTTTATTTTAGATGCCGCTTTGCAGTTAGCTAGATTAGCGGTGAAAAATTCAGGGTTTGCAATTGTGGCGCGCAGAGCGGATGTATCTTCCAAGACAAAATTGCTTAATATCCCTTTCAAGGGTAAAACCCTTTTTGGGCCAGAATTGAAAGAGATTGTCTCAGACATCACTGAGGGTAAGGGCCACACCCTCCCACAAGATAGGCCTTTCAAGGCCAAGAATAAGTCTAATTTCCGTTCCTTTCGCAATTTCAGGAACGGACCGGCCTCCAACTCTGCAGCCTCTAGACAAGAGGGTAATGCTTCGCAAACCAAACCAGCTTGGAAACCGATGCAAGGCTGGAACAAGGGTAAGCAGGCCAAGAAGCCTGCTGCTGCTACCAAAACAGCATGAAGGAGCAGCCCCCGATCCGGGACCGGATCTAGTAGGGGGCAGACTCTCTCTCTTCGCTCAGGCTTGGGCAAGAGATGTTCAGGATCCCTGGGCACTAGAAATAGTTTCTCAGGGTTATCTTCTGGAATTCAAGGAACTGCCCCCAAGGGGAAGGTTCCACATGTCTCACTTATCTTCAAACCAAATAAAGAGACAGGCATTCTTACATTGTGTAGAAGACCTGTAAAAATGGGAGTGATACACCCAGTTCCAACTGTGGAACAAGGAATGGGGTTTTACTCAAATCTGTTTGTAGTTCCCAAAAAAGAGGGAACTTTCAAACCAATTCTGGATTTAAAGATTCTAAACAAATTTCTCAGAGTGCCATCGTTCAAAATGGAAACTATTCGAACGATTTTACCTACAATCCAGGTGGGTCAATTTATGACTACCGTGGATCTAAAGGATGCGTATCTACATATTCCTATCCATAAAGATCATCATCAGTTCCTAAGGTTCGCCTTTCTGGGCAAACATTACCAGTTTGTGGCTCTCCCATTCGGGCTAGCCACTGCTCCAAGGATTTTCACAAAGGTACTCGGGTCCCTTCTAGCGGTTCTAAGACCAAGGGGCATTGCAGTGGCACCTTACTTGGACGACATTCTGATACAAGCGTCGTCTCTTTCAAAGGCAAAGGCTCACACAGACATCGTTCTGGCCTTTCTCAGATTTCACGTGTGGAAGGTGAACATAGAAAAAAGTTCCCTGTCTCCGTGGACAAGAGTTCCTTTCTTGGGGACAATAATAGATTCTTTAGAAATGAAGATTTTCCTGACAGATGTCAGAAAGTCAAAACTTCTAAACGCTTGTCAAGTTCTTCACTCTGTTCCACGACCTTCCATAGCTCAGTGCATGGAAGTAGTAGGGTTGATGGTTGCAGCAATGGACATAGTTCCTTTTGCGCGAATTCATCTAAGACCATTACAACTGTACATGCTGAAACAGTGGAATGGGGACTATACAGACTTGTCTCCAGTGATTCAAGTAGATCAGAAGACCAGAGACTCACTCAGTTGGTGGCTAACCCAGGATCACCTGTCCCAGGGAATGAGCTTCCGCAGACCAGAGTGGGTCATCGTCACGACCGACGCCAGTCTAGCGGCCTGGGGCGCGGTCTGGGACTCCCTGAAAGCTCAGGGTCTATGGTCTCGGGAAGAGTCTCTTCTCCCGATAAACATTCTGGAACTGAGAGCGATATTCAATACTCTCAGGGTTTGGCCTCAACTAGCAAAGGCCAGATTCATAAGATTCCAATCAGACAACATGACGACTGTTGCTTACATCAACCATCAGGGGGGAACAAGGAGTTCCCTGGCGATGAGAGAAGTGACCAAAATCATAAAATGGGCGGAGGATCACTCCTGCCACCTATCTGCGATCCACATCCCAGGAGTGGAAAACTGGGAGGCGGATTATCTGAGTCGTCAGACATTCCATCAGGGGGAGTGGGAACTCCACCCGGAGATATTTGCCCAGTTGACTCAATTATGGGGCATTCCAGATATGGATCTGATGGCGTCTCGTCAGAACTTCAAGGTTCCTTGCTACGGGTCCAGATCCAGGGATCCCAAGGCGACTCTAGTGGATGCATTAGTAGCGCCTTGGGCCTTCAACCTAGCTTATGTGTTTCCACCGTTTCCTCTCATTCCCAGGCTGGTAGCCAGGATCAAACAGGAGAGGGCTTCGGTGATCTTGATAGCTCCTGCGTGGCCACGCAGGACTTGGTATGCAGACCTGGTAAATATGTCATCGGCTCCACCATGGAAGCTACCTTTGAGACAGGATCTTCTAGTACAGGGTCCATTCGAACATCCAAATCTAGTTTCCCTCCAGCTGACGGCTTGGAAATTGAACGCTTGATTTTATCTAAGCGTGGGTTTTCGGATTCTGTGATAGATACTCTGGTACAGCCAGGAAACCTGTAACTAGAAATATTTACCATAAAATATGGAAAAGATATATCTGTTGGTGTGAATCCAAGGGATTCTCATGGAGTAAGATCAAAATTCCTTGGATCCTTTCCTTTCTCCAAGAAGGTTTGGATAAGGGATTATCAGCGAGTTCTCTAAAGGGACAGATTTCTGCTTTATCTGTCTTGTTACACAAACGACTGGCAGCTGTGCCAGATGTTCAAGCTTTTGTTCAGGATTTGGTCAGGATCAAGCCTGTTTACAGACCTTTGACTCCTCCCTGGAGTCTGAATTTAGTTCTTTCAGTTCTTCAAGGGGTTCCGTTTGAACCTCTACATTCCATAGATATCAATATGTTATCTTGGAAAGTTCTGTTTTTGGTTGCTATTTCTTCTGCTAGAAGAGTTTCAGAGTTATCTGCTCTGCAGTGTTCTCCGCCCTATCTGGTGTTCCATTCAGATAAAGGTTGTTTTGCGTACTAAACCTGGTTTCCTTCCAAAGGTTGTTTCCAACAAGAATATTAACCAGGAAATAGTTGTGCCTTCTTTGTGTCCGAATCCAGTTTCAAAGAAGGAACGTTTGTTACACAATTTAGATGTAGTTCGTGCTTTAAAGTTCTATTTAGAAGCAACAAAGGATTTCAGACAAACGTCTTCTCTGTTTGTCGTTTATTCTGGCAAGAGGAGAGGTCAAAAAGCTACTGCTACCTCTCTTTCCTTTTGGCTGAAAAGCATCATCCGATTGGCTTACGAGACTGCCGGACGGCAGCCTCCCGAACGCATCACAGCTCACTCTACTAGGGCTGTGGCTTCCTCATGGGCCTTCAAGAACGAGGCTTCTGTTGATCAGATATGTAAGGCAGCGACTTGGTCTTCCCTGCACACTTTTGCCAAATTCTACAAATTTGATACTTTTGCTTCTTCGGAGGCTATTTTTGGGAGAAAGGTTTTGCAAGCCGTGGTGCCTTCTGTTTAGGTAACCTGATTGGCTCCCTCCCTTCATTCGTGTCCTAAAGCTTTGGTATTGGTTCCCACAAGTTATGGATGACGCCGTGGACCGGACACACCAATGTTGGAGAAAACAGAATTTATGCTTACCTGATAAATTACTTTCTCCAACGGTGTGTCCGGTCCACGGCCCGCCCTGGTTTTTTAATCAGGTTTGATGAATTTCTTTCTTTAACTACAGTCACCACGGCACCCTATGGTTTCTCCTGTTTTTCTCCTGTCCGTCGGTCGAATGACTGGGGTGGGCGGAGCCTAGGAGGGACTATATGGACAGCTTTTGCTGTGCTCTTTGCCATTTCCTGTTGGGGAAGAGAATATTCCCACAAGTTATGGATGACGCCGTGGACCGGACACACCGTTGGAGAAAGTAATTTATCAGGTAAGCATAAATTCTGTTTTCTGTCTTTTGCAGAAACTATTAACCCTCCTTTTCTTTTACCTTATACATGTAATTTTCTCTGTGCATTCTTATCTATAAGCAGTTCCCATTTCTCAACACAATAATAGCCACAATAATAACATGCACAGCCACTTAATATTTTCTACGCACAGCATCATTTTATATAGCAACAAAAGCAAGCATCAGATATCAACATGATCTTCAGGTGGGTAACAAAACTTTATTATGGGAATGAATATGGGAAACTTTAACACACGTGAGACTCACTCACTGCCACCTTGCCCAGAGGAGCTTGGCTTAAAAGCTCTCCGTCAACTGGTATTCATATATTTCTTGCGCGCTTATCACAGACAGGACTCACAATACCTGTCGTATCCCAGCACAGGACTGATTAGCTGTCTGGAGGGGTATCACAATTGCCGGCAGGACTATAACCTCCGCAAACCTGTGCTTCAACCACAGGAACCCCTTTAACCCTTTATCATATATTATCAACACCTATTACCAGACTAAATTTAGGTTCAGATTCACAGAAGGAAAGCATGGTAAAAGCACTCATACTTACCCATGGCGAATCCCACAAACTGACGCCAAAATTGTTAGGTGTTTCCCGGGGGGGGGGAGTGTCAGGTCAGGCCGAAGCCACGGGCCCAGTGTACCACCTGAGGCATATGTAGATTATCTGATAGGGCCCCTTAGAATGACTCAGACCACGCAGCAAATATGATCTAAAGCCAATCCTGTTTATTGAACAGTGCAAGCAGTTCTTATAGTGTACAGTAACAGCATACAGGGTTAATGGGATGACACGTTTAAACCACGTCATCTCGTACCATATTTCATGACAAAAGAAGCTTACAAAAATACATGAGAAAAAGAGGAGTATGAAGGAGTGTTTCTTATGACAGTAGCAAAAATATATCTGTGCGCATATTTCAGCCTAAAGCAAGGTCGTTTGGCCATCTTACCTAGATAACAGACTTCCAGGCGCCTTGCCAGGAACCTTCTACAAGGCCAGTAATACTAATACAATTTTACTAACATCAGCATATTTCTCACTACATAATAACTGCTATAATAAAGTTTAATCATTACAAAATGGCTGCGGGGAACAAGATGGCTGTGAGGAACAAGATGGCTGCCGTCATGTTCATATTACCCCTAACAGAATGTATATCCCATACGTCACTAGCTCATGGACTCTTGCCAATATAATTAATTTATCAGGTAATTTCTTACATAAATTATGTTTTTGGGGGCAAAATATAGTGAAAAAATCCTTTTCCCCCTTTGAGAACTGCTGTAGAGAGTCAGAGGGGAGATGGGACAGAGACGGAATTACTCCCGGTGAAGGAGTTGTTCACAAGCCTGCCACAGGTGTTACAGGTCCCTAGCTTCATCATGCTGGGTTGTCAACGTACTCCTCACATGTATCCTCTGCTCTGCACTGGATGGGCTATTGACTGGAAGCAGTCATCTCTGCAGATTGTAAGCACAGTGGATTAGATGCTTTAAAGGGACAGTCTAGGCCAAAATAAACTTTCATGATTCAGATAGAGCATGTAATTTTAAACAGTTTTCCAATTTACTTTTATGACCAATTTTGCTTTTGTTCTCTTGGTATTCTTAGTTGAAAGCTTACCCTAGGAGCTTCATATGCTAATTTCTTAGACCTTGAAGGCCACCTCTTTTCAGAATGCATTTTAACAGTTTTTCACCACTAGAGGGTGTTAGTTCACATATTTCATATAGATAACACTATGCTTGTGCACGTGAAGTTATCTGGGAGCAGGCACTGATTGGCTAGACTGCAAGTCTGTCAAAAGAACTGAAATAAAGGGGCAGTTTGGAGAGGCTTATATACAAGATAATCAGAGGTTAAAAATATATTATTATAACTGTGTTGGTTATGCAAAACTGGGGAATGGGTAATAAAGGGATTATCTTTTAAAACAATAAAAATTCTGGTGTAGACTGTCCCTTTAAGTATAATTTTAACACTCACATAGGTCACAGCCTATTAGCAGGTACATTTATATTTCTAAAGACTAGGTTGAACAATGGAGACCTCTGGATTATATGCACATATTATAAAAAAAATTAAGTTTTGAAAGCAATTGACAGTGGGAACTCCTCTCCTGAATTGCTTTTAATATGTTTAGGATACAGGGGGGTTGTTGCATAGTGGAACCTATACTGTCATCTTACATAATAGCAGAAGTAGCTGGTCAACTGTTACACGCTTCCGTTTTCAAATAGCACTCTCCTTAGATCTGAGCTGTTTTTAGTAAGCGCTTCAGGAGTTCAATGGGGAATCTGTGAAAATGTTTTCCTGCTGCACAAGCACCCGCCTTCTCCTGTGCGCTCTGTGCCTGTCATACTTGCGGTGTTCCTCATAGTCGCTTAGGAGGGGTAAGATTTTCTCAATTGATTAAGAGTCTTTTTTTTTTTTTTTTCTTTTTTATGTGTGTGCTTGTTATCAGAAGTCTTTTTGTATGATTGTGGTATTGTTACTACATTTCTCTCATTTATAACTCAGACATTACCATTTAGGTCCCTGTTTATTTGCCCTGTTTGGTCTCCTCCTGTGTTTTCAAGCAATATCACTGTCTCCTATTGTACTAGTATTTTATTTTAGTACTTTATTATTATGGAGCGTTCTGGTACTGTCCCAGCAATGTGGGTCCTGTAGAGCAGAGGTCAGCAACCTTAGGCCCACAGATGTTTTGGAACTACATTTCCCATGGTGCTCAGACAGCCTAAAGAGTGTCTCAGCATCATGGGAAATGTAGTTCCAAAATATCTGGGGGCTCAAAGTTGCTTACCCCTACTTTAGAGGTTAGATCCTCTCAGCTCTTATTTAAATGTATTATCTGTAAACTAGCTTATTTTTCTCCACCAGCACAGTTATGTATGTGATGTATGGATCACTATATGCATTCTAACCAGTCTAATGCAGTCTTCTTCAGATTTCGCTCCTGTTTTTAAAGATTTTGTGTGTTCTACTGTGTCTGTTCGATATTTTGGTGGCCATGCCTCCTTCAAGTAAGTGCAAAAGAGGTTCTGGCAAACAGCAACTGATTTGCTATGTACTTCTGAATCTCTCAAGATCAGAAATTCTAAACAATTACTTGCAGACTCAAATTTTATCTTCTCATATCCGACCTCTTAGTGAGAAGTACTTTCTGCAGATCAGGAGTCTGTCACAGACCAATATACTGACTCCTCTTTTATGTTTAAGACTGAACATCTTTGAACTCTTTTAAAAGAGGTATTACCTTATAGGTTCAGGATTCTAAGCCTGCGGAAGAAAAATCCATCAAGCAATTCTGTCAAAACACCAGAGGTTTTTCCTGTTCCTGGGGTGATAATGGAAAAATGGTCTAAACCAGGTATTCCTTGTAATCCAACATCTGCATTTAAAAAAATGTTTAGTTTGCCTGCGGCTAGTGTGGAACTTTGGGGGAAAATTCTAAAAGTAGATGGTGCCATTTCTACTCTAGCAAATAGGGACTACTATTTCCTTTAGAAGACAGTATTTTGTTTAAAGACCCTATGGACAGAAAAAAGGAAGGCTTTCCATCAAGCAGGTAATGTGTTTAAACCTGCTATTAGTTACTGCCTGCATAGCAGCCTCTGCTCATTGGTGTGATAATCTGTCTGAACATTTATTTGATGATTCTGTTGAGGAAAATGTTCAACATTGTCTGAAGCTTGATAGATCAGGAAATGCCTTTACCTGTGAAGATATTGTTGACGTTATCAGGCTAAATGCCAAGAACATGGCTTTATTGGTTTTAAAAAGAAGAGATTTCTCTTGCAAGGTGTATCCAGTCCACGGATTCATCCTTACTTGTGGGATATTCTCATTCCCTACAGGAAGTGGCAAAGAGAGCACACAGCAGAGCTGTTCATATAGCTCCCCCCCCTAGCTCCACCCCCCAGTCATTCTCTTTGCCGCTCTAGCAGTATTGCATCTCCACGGGAGGGTAAAGCGAATGTGGTGTTAGATTTGTAGTTTTATATCTTCAATCAAAAGTTTGTTATTTTTAAATGGTACCGGTTTGTACTATTTACTCTCTGGGAGAAAAGTGATGAAGATTTCTGCTGAGAGGAAAACGATTTTAGCATGTTGTAACTAAAATCCACTGCTGTTCCCACAAAGGACTGATGAGTACCAGAAAACTTCAGTTGGGGGGAACAGTTTGCAGGCTTAACTGCATTAAGGTATGTTTGTTATCTTTTTTCTAGTCAAGACACGATAATGCTAGAAGACTGACAGGAATCCCCATGAGGGAAGGGTAAGCCATATTCTGAGACTTAGTATAGAATAAGGGCTTATTTAACAGGGCTCAATAGGCTGGTGGACACTGTGAAAGGGCAATCGATTATTTTATTCAGCAAATACTCATTGGTAGACACTTTTAAACACCTTTGGTGTGTTTATTAACGGGTTTTTTTATCCACATGGCATAAAATTAGTCACCTAAGTTTGACTTTGAGGGCCTCACAACTCCGGAGTGGAGTGGGAGGGGCCCTAATTTTGCGCCTCTGTTGCGCAGTTCATTTCTCCAGACAGTTCATGCTGCTTCACGTGGAGGGTCCAGAGACTGCTTGAGGGACTCACAGAAGCTGTTTTTCCCCTAAACTATTCCATAAGGGAAGGTAGGGCCACAGCAGACTGCTGTGGTAAGGTGCTGTAGTTTTGAAACCGGTTGTGGGCTTTAGACTGCTCCGGTTTGGGCATTAAGGGGTTAATCAGGCTGAAACTTGGTGTGCAATCATATCGAAGCATTAGACACATACTGTGAAAATTTCAAAAGATTTGGTGCATTTTTCACTGTTTTGTAAAATTGTGTGCGCTTTTTATTTCTTAAAGGCACAGTACCGTTTTTTTCAAATTGTATTTTTTATTTGATTAAAGTGTTTTCCAAGCCTGTTTGCATATAATAATAATCTGTTTAACATGTCTGACACTCAGGAAAAGCCTTGCTCTATGTGTTCAGTAGCCATGGTGGAACCCCCACTCAAAATGTGTCCCAAATGCACTAATGTGTCTATACAATTTAAAGATCATATTGTGTCACTTAAAAATGTAGCCCAAGATGATTGTATGACGGAAGGTAATGAAGATAGTCCACCTTCCTCTCCCTAAGTGTCACCACCAGTTACGCCCGCGCAAGCAATACCTAGTACCTCTAGTGCATTGGCACCTATTACATTGCAACAACTAGCGACAGTTATGGATAATTCCCTTGCGGTGTTTCTATCCAAACTGACAGTTTTTCCTACAAAGCGAGATAGCTCTGTTTTAAGAACAGATTATGTGCAGTCGGAAGCTTTGGGAGGTTTATCTGACGTACTCTCACAACACTCTGAAGTAGGGGCAAGGGATGTGATGTCTGAGGGAGAAATTTCTGACTCAGGAAAGGTTTCTCAACGGGCAGAGGTTCTATCCACTCTGGATGATTGTGACCCTATGGTGGTTCCAGAGAAATTGTGTAAAATGGACAAATACCTAGAGGTCCCTGTATACACTGATGCATTTCCGATCCCTAAAAGGGTTGCGGATATTGTTACCAGGGAGTAGGAAAGATCAGGTGTCCCTTTTGTTCCCCCTCCTATTTTTAAGAAAATGTTCCCCATTACTGACCCCAGGCGGGACTCATGGCAGACGGTCCCTAAGGTAGAGGGAGCAGTTTCTACGCTGGCTTAGCGCACAACCATTCCAATTGAAGACAGTTGTGCTTTTAAAGATCCTATGGATAAAAAATTAGAAGGTTTACTAAAGAAATTTTTTGTTCAACAATGGTTCCTTCTACAACCGATCGCCTGCATTATTCCTGTAACTACTGCAGCGGCTTTCTGGTTTGAGGCGCTGGAGGAGTCGCTCCAGAGGGAGACCTCATATGACGAAATTAGGGATAGAATTAAAGCTTTAAAACTGGCTAATTCTTTTATCACAGATACCGCTTTGCAATTAACTAAGTTAGAGGAAAAAGATTCAGGTTTCGCCATTATGGCGCGCAGAGCGCTTTGGCTTAAGTCATGGTCGGCCGATGTGTCATCCAAATCAAAATTACTAAATATCCCTTTCAAGGGAAAGACCCTTTTCGGGCCCGAGTTGAAAGAGATTATTTCGGATATCACCGGGGGAAAGGGCCATGCTCTCCCACAAGATAGGCCTTTTAAGGCTAAAAATAAGGCTAATTTTCGTTCCTTTTGCAACTTCAGGAGCGGTCCTGCTTCAACCTCTGCAACTGCAAAGCAAGAGGGTAACGCTTCACAGCCCAAGGCAACCTAGAAGCCTTTGCAGGGCTGGAACATGGGTAAACAGGCCAAGAAGCCTGCAGCTGCTACTAAGACAGCATGAATGGGTAGCCCCCGATCCGGGACCGGATCTGGTAGGGGGCAGACTCTCTCTCTCTTCGCTCAGGCTTGGGCAAGGGATGTTCACGATCCCTGGGCATGAGAGATCGTTACTCAGGGATTTCTTCTAGAATTCAAGGACTCCCCTCCAAGGGGAAGGTTCCACATTTCTCGTCTGTCTATAGACCAGACAAAGAGGCGTTCTTACGCTGTGTAGAAGATGGGAGTGATATGTCCAGTTCCAATTACAGAACAAGGACTGGGTTTTTACTCAAACCTGTTTGTGGTTCCCAAAAAGGTAGGAACTTTCAGGCCAATCCTGGATCTAAAAATTCTAAACAAATTCCTCTGAGTTCCATCATTCAAGATGGAGACCATTCGGACAATCTTACCTATGATCCAGGAAGGTCAATATATGACTACCGTGGATCTAAAGGATGCGTACCTACATATTCCTATCCACAAAGATCATCATCAGTTCCTAAGGTTCGCCTTTTAGGACAAGCATTACCAGTTTGTGGCCCTCTCCTTCGGGTTGGCCACCGCTCCCAGAATTTTCACAAAAGTGCTAGGGTCCCTTCTGGCGGTACTAAGACCGCGGGGCATTGCAGTAGCACCTTATTTGGACGACATCTTAATACAGGCGTCGTCTTTTCCCAGAGCCAAGGCTCATACGGAGATTGTTCTGGCCTTTCTAAGGTCTCACGGGTGGAAGGTGAACACCGAAAAAAGTTCTCTGTCCCCGCTCACAAGGTTTCCCTTCCTGGGAACATTAATAGACTCGGTAGAAATGAAAATATTTCTGACGGATTTCAGAAAATTAAAGCTTTTAACTACTTGCCGAGTTCTTCATTCCATTCCTCGGCCATCTGTAGCTCAGTGCATGGAGGTAATCGGATTAATGGTAGCGGCAATGGGCGTAGTCCCTTTTGCTCGAATACATCTAAGACCACTGCAACTGTGCATGCTCAAACAGTGGAATGGAGATTATGCAGATTTGTCTCCTCAAATACAACTGGACCAGAAAACCAGAGACTCTCTTCTCTGGTGGTTGTCTCAGGATCACCTGTCTCAGGGAATATGCTTCCGCAGACCGGAGTGGATCATTATAATGACCGATGCCAGTCTGTTAGGCTGGGGGGCGGTCTGGGACTCCCTGAAAGCTCAGGGCTTATGGTCTCGGGAAGAGTCTCTTCTCCCGATAAACATTTTGGAACTGAGAGCGATATTCAACTCGCTTCAGGCATGGCCTCAACTAGCGGTGGCCAAATTCATCAGATTTCAGTCGGACAACATCACGACTGTGGCGTATATCAATCATCAGGGGGGAACAAAGAGTTCCCTAGCGATGAAGGAAGTCGCCAAAATAATCAGGTGGGCGGAGGATCACTCCTGCCATCTATCTGCAATTCACATCCCAGGAGTAGACAACTTGGAGGCGGATTTTCTAAGTCGTCAGACTTTTCACCCGGGGGAGTGGGAACTCCACCCGGAGGTTTTTGCTCAGCTGACCCAGCTATGGGGCATTCCAGAATTGGATCTGATGGCGTCCCGTCAGAACTCCAAACTTCCTCTCTACGGATCCAGGGACCAAAAGCCGGCATTGATAGATGCTCTAGCAGCGCCTTGGTCCTTCAATCTGGCTTATGTCTTTCCACCGTTTCCCCTTCTCCCTTTTCTGGTAGCCAGAATCAAGCAGGAGAAGGCTTCGGTAATTCTGAAAGCGCCTGCGTGGCCAGGCAGGACTTGGTATGCAGACCTAGTGGACATGTCACCTGTCCCACCGTGGACACTGCCAATGAGGCAGGATCTTCTAATACAGGGTCCATTCAAGCATCCAAATCTAGTTTCTCTGCGGCTTACTGCTTGGAGATTGAACGCTTTATTCTATCTAAGCGTGGGTTCTCTGAATCAGTTATAGATACTCTGATTCAGGCTAGAAAGCCTGTCACAGGAAAATTTGCCATAAGATATGTCGGAAATATCTTTGTTGGTGTGAATCCAAGGGTTACTCGTGGAGTAAGATTAGGATTCCAAGGATATTGTCTTTTCTCCAAGAAGGATTGGAGAAAGGTTTGTCAGCTAGTTCTTTAAAGGGACAGATATCTGCTCTGTCTATTCTTTTACACAAGCGTCTGGCGGAGGTACCAGACGTTCAAGCGTTTGCTCAGGCTTTAGTCAGAATCAAGCCTGTCTATAAACCAGTTGCTCCGCCATGGAGTCTAAATTTAGTCAGTTCTTCAAGGGGTTCCGTTTGAACCTTTACATTCCATAGATATTAAGTTATTATCTTGGAAAGTTTTTGTTTTTGGTAGCTATATCTTCTGCTTGAAGAGTTTCTGAATTGTCTGCTTTGCAGTGTAATTCACCCTATCTGGTGTTCCATGCAGATTAGGTAGTTTTACGTACCAAACCTGGTTTTCTTCCTAAGGTTGTTTCTATTAAGAATATTAACTAGGAAATCATTGTTCCTTCCCTGTGTCCTAATCCAGCTTCTAAGAAGGAACGGCTATTACACAATCTTGATGTGGTTCGTGCTTTGAAATTCTATTTACAAGCAACTAAAGATTTCAGACAAACATCATCCTTGTTTGTCGTTTATTCTGGTAAGAGGAGAGGTCAGAAAGTGACTGCTACCTCTCTTTCCTTCTGGCTGAAAAGCATCATCCGATTGGCTTCCACATCCACATCCAGCTCTGGTGGAATTACAGCTCATTCCACCAGAGCTGTGGCTTCCACATGGGCTTTCAAGAATGAGGCTTCTGTTGAACAGATTTGTAAGGCAGCGACTTGGTCTTCACTGCATACTTTTGCCAAATTTTACAAATTCGATACTTTTGCTTCTTCGGAGGCTATTTTTGGGAGAAAGGTTTTGCAAGCAGTGGTGCCTTCCGTTTAGGTTACCTGTCTTGTTCCCTCCCTTCATCCGTGTCCTAAAGCTTTGGTATTGGTATCCCACAAGTAAGGATGAATCCGTGGACTGGATACACCTTGCAAGAGAAAACAGAATTTATGCTTACCTGATAAATTACTTTCTCTTGCGGTGTATCCAGTCCATTGCCCGCCCTGGCAATTAAGTCAGGTTAAAAATTTTTTTGTTTAAACTACAGTCACCACTGCACCCTATGGTTTCTCCTTTTCTCCTAGCCTTCGGTCGAATGACGGGGGGGGGAGGGCTATATGGACAGCTCTGCTGTGTGCTCTCTTTGCCACTTCTTGTAGGGAATGATAATATCCCACAAGTAAGGATGAATCCGTGGACTGGATACACCGCAAGAGAAAGTAATTTATCAGGTAAGCATAAATTCTGTTTTTTGGGTCAAATCTTGGTCTGCTGACATGGTTTCAAAATTTAGACTTCTATCTCTTTCTTTTCAAGGAAATATTTTATTTGGGTCTGGTCGAGATGCTATAAATTTTCCCTGGTAAAAAGACTAAGCAGTCAAAAAAAGCCGCCTTCCTCTTCTAAATCAGCATGAAGGATGCATACCTGTATATCCTCATTCACAAGGATCATCATCAGTTCCTTTGTTTTGCGTCCCAAGACATTTTCAATTCCTTGCTCTTCCCATTGGGCTGGCTACTTGCAGAAATGTTACAAAATTACTGGGACCTCTCTTGTCTGTAAATAAAAGCCCAAGGGATTTCGGTAGCTCCTTACCTTGGCGATATATAGATACAGGCTCCATCTTTAGCAGTATTCCATACCAACAAACTTTTGTTGTTTCTTCTTCTCAATCATGGCTAGAGAATCAATGTTCCAAAGAGCTATGTATCTCCTCATAAGATTAATGGGGTCTCTTTTCTAGGAGTCATTATTGACTTGATGGCAATTAGACTTTACATATCAATTCAATGTATAAGGAACAGCACCCCTTTTTTTCAACCTCCAGGTACAAAGTTCAGAGTCAGCCACCTCCACATAGATAATCAAAAAAGAAAGTAACTCCAGCCTTGGATAAATTTAAAAAGGGACCTCTATTTTTCTTGCATGGTCCAAAGTACAAAAAAGAAACAAAGTTTTGGGCATATACAAGGTCCTTAGTCATGCCTCATGAGACATGACTACGGACCTGGTATAGGCCCGAAATGTTGTTTCTTTTGTACTTTGGACAATTCAAGAAAAATAAATGTCCTTTTTAAATTTATCCAAGGCTGGTGTTACTTTCTTTTTTTTTTTTTTTTTTTTTTTTTTAATTTCTTTTTATTGGGAATCCACAGTAGTCATACAAACAGTGCATTATAGTAAAAAGGTCAAACAAAAGTTTAAACAATATTGTATACAATCATTATCATCTCTGATTGAACAAGCCTGTGAGATAAATAAAGACATATCTTTGGTGGATTCTAGTGATCAATACCATATGTAGAAAACAAACATAACAAAACAAATAGGTCCTGTTGCCTAAACATAATACAGAAGATGCCACACTTCATGTCCTAAAAGTACAAAACCTTTAAGAATTATGAAAAACAAATATGATAATGTCTACCAGGAGCCAGAACAATCAGTCTGTGATAAAGTCCTAGTCAAGGGGAACATATCTATCTCTAAGTATTCTCTATATAGTGTTCCCACGTGTATTGGAGTTCAATAAACGTTTCCCTCTTATTTGGGGCATAGGAACCATACTCCTCCAGTTCAATCAACTCTGTGACCTTCCCACGCCACATCTCAACTGATGGAAGCTCAGCCGATTTCCAATTTTGTGCCACTAGTGTCTTAACCCCATTAATCATAATCCTCAACAGAGGTCTAAAATGTAATTGTGGTAACTTTACTGATTTGTTAAGAAGCCAGACCAAAGGGTCTAAGGGGAGCGTAGTCTGGAAAAAAAAATTCTATTTCTGCTATTATGGTCCTCCACAGCGTCTGCAATTGGTTACACCACCACCACATATGCCCCATCCCGCTGCCTACATGCCCACATCTCCAGCAACAATTGCTGGTACTAGGTAATAGTCTATGTAATCTCCTGGGTGTCAGATACCAGCAGTGTAATATTTTGTAGTTCAATTCTGTTACGGAGGCAGAGGAGGAGCTAGATTTCGTATTTAAAAAGATATTGGTCGCCACATGTGGTGTAATGATTATCCCCAGCTCCCTCTCCCAAAATTCAATAGATCTTGGCAAATTGCCCAGAGGTTGTTGGGTAATTATATTATATATTAAAGAGAGGCTATGTCTTACTGGTGGGGAAGAAGAGAACAACTTCTCAATGTTTGTCAGCGGTCTGGACATATTACCATAGTGCTCATGTGTTGTAATGTAGTGATGAACCCTTCTATAAGAGAACCAGTTAGTCGCCCAGTCTTGTCCCCTCTCAACTAACATAATCTGGCTACCCATTTGTTCATTGGAAATCAATTGAGCAATGAGGGTCTCTCCCATCGAGGTATCCGCTGTCTGGTTCCTCATAATGGACAGTAGGAAAAACTCATCATTATGAATAATGGATGTTAGAGGGCCGGGGCATGAGGATAGATAAGGGGTCGTCCTAGAGGTTTGGTCCCATATTCTGAGTGTCTCCTTAGTGAAGGGATTGCCAATCTGGTTGTATACTGCATTAAACCCTGATTTCCAGCATATGGATGGGAGGTGAACGTCTGGGTTCAGTTTTCCCTCCAAGTGAATCCATCTCTTGTGGTCCCCGTGGATTCTCCAGTCCAGAATTCTCTGTAGGAATATTGACTTGCGGTAAGAATCAACATTGGGGACACCCAGACCACCCTGTGGTGTGGGACGAGACATAGTCAGTTGATTAATTCTGGGGGGGCGTCTTTTCCAAATAAAAGAGCCAAGCAATCTTTGAATCTGTGTGGTTTAATTGTTAGGTAGGAGTATAGGGAGGGTCTGCATTATGTACAATAGGCGAGGGAAGGCATTCATTTTAATGGAGTTTATTCTGCCCAGCCAAGATAGATTATTCCTAGTCCAGGATGACAGATCCCTCACCAGAGTTTTCTTAATATGCTTGTAGTTGCAGGTAAATAATGATTCCTGGTTGTCTGCAATGTAGATTCCCAGGTATCGTAAAGATCCCTTACACCATCTGAAGGGACAACTACTGGTGATCAGATCTCTCATCTGGGGGTCCACGGCTACCCCCAGCATTTCAGACTTAGTTTGGTTTATTTTAAAATTTGATAGTTTGTTAAATATTTCTAATTCGTGTAGGAGGGGTGGGATCGAGCCAACTGGGTTCGTCAAGGAGAAGAGAATGTCATCAGCAAAGAGTGATAACTTGTACTCCTCTCCCCCTATATTCAGCCCCCGGATGTTCGAGTTCATTCTAATTTTAGTCGCTAGGGCTTCTATAACACACGTGAACAGTAAGGGTGACAGAGGGCATCCCTGTCTAGTCCCGTTCGATATCTGGAACGGGCCGGACAGGGTTCCGTTAAGGGCAAGTCGGGCACTGGGCTGATTATATAAATCAAAAATCCTATATACAGTCTTGTCCCCAAGGCCAAAGGCCTCTAGAGTGGCTCTCAGGAAAGGCCATCCGACACGGTCGAACGCCTTCTCCGCGTCAGTTGAGAGCCACAATGAAGGTATTTTTTGGGATCTAGCATACCACATTAAGTGTATGTTGCGGACTGTGTTATCTTTCGCTTCACGATAGGGGATAAAACCGACCTGGTCTTGATGAATAATTTGGGGGATGATTTTATTTAGTCTATTTGCTAAGATCCTTGCATAGATTTTAATGTCTGTGTTCAGTAGTGAAATGGGCCTATAATTTGGAATGAGGGAGCTAGGTTTGTCTGGTTTTGGGATCAAGGTTAACTTAGCTTGTAGGGCCGAGGGTGGGAATGTGTAGTCGTCATCAATTATTCGAAAATAATTTAGGAGGTGTGGGATCAACAGGTAACATAGTAACATAGTAGATAAGGTTGAAAAAAGACTGAAGTCCATCGAGTTCAACCTATACAAATCTAAAATACTTACAAAAAGCTCCAGTTAAGCTTAAATAACCCCATTAAAATGTGACCCATTTAATACTAGCAATCATATCCATGAATTGTGTTTATATACAGAAATCTATCCAGACTATTTTTAAATGAATCTATGGTATTGGCATTCACTACCTCCTTTGGTAAGGAGTTCCACAATTTTATTGCTCTTACAGTGAAAAAACGTTTCAGTTGCAGGAGATTAAATCTCCTTTCCTCCAACCTTAAATTATGACCTCTTGTCAGAAACAATTTTCTTGGAATAAAAAGAGCTTCTGCCATCTCTGTATATGGGCCTTGAATATATTTATATAAAGTAATCATGTCACCTCTCAAGCGCCTTTTTTCTAAAGAGAACAGACCCAGTTTGGCTAGCCTCTCCTCATAGGTTAATTTCTCCAATCCCCTTATTAGCTTTGTGGCCCTTCTCTGAACTTTTTCTAGTTCTGCAATATCTTTTTTAGCAATCGGTCCCCAGAACTGCACTCCAAACTCAAGGTGAGGTCTTACCAGGGCTTTATATAATGACAGAATTATGCTTTCCTCCCTTGAATCAATGCCTCTTTTAATACATGCTAGTATCTTATTAGCCTTAGAAGCCGCTGCCCTGCATTGTGCACTCATCTTTAGCTTGTTATCTATTACTACTCCCAAATCCCTTTCCTCCTGTGTTTGGCTAAGTCTTGTCCCATTTAAAAAATACGTAGCCTGCTTATTTTTACTTCCAAAATGTAGAACCTTACATTTTTCCGTATTAAATCTCATTTTCCATTCACTTGCCCATAGTTCTAATTTTAGCAAATCCCTTTGTAAACAGAGTTCGTCCTGCTCTGACCTAATGACCTTACTTAACTTAGTATCATCTGCAAAAATAGAGATGTCGCTATTTAATCCTTGCTCCAAGTCATTTATAAAAATATTAAAAAGAACAGGGCCCAGTACTGATCCCTGGGGGACGCCACTGATTACCTTTGTCCAATCTGAGTATGATCCATTTACTACTACTCGTTGCTCCCTATCTTTTATCCAGTTATTTATCCATGAGCTAACATTTTCAGCTATTCCCAGTCCCTTAATTTTGTGCATTAATCTCTCATGTGGCACTGTATCAAATGCCTTTGCAAAATCTAAGTATATCACATCAACTGATTCCCTTTTATCTATATTTTTACTTACTTCCTCGTAGAATCTAATTAGATTAGTTTGACATGATCTATTTCTCCTAAAGCCATGCTGATTAGAACTCATAATCTTGTTTACACAAATATGCTCATCAATATAATCCCTTATAATCCCTTCAAATATCTTCCCCACTATTGATGTCAGACTAACTGGTCTATAGCTTCCTGGATCATCCCTGCTTCCCTTTTTGAAGAGTGGCACCACATCAGCTTTACGCCAATCCTGGGGTACCATGCCTGAGGATAATGAGGTCTCTGAAAGTCATATAGTAATCATTACTAAAGCCATCTGGGCCTGGGGATTTACCCTTTTTAAGAGATGTGATTGCCCTCTTAATTTCTCTGTCTGTGATCGGTGACTCTAGGACTTCTTTTTGTTCTGTAGAAATTTTAGGAAGATTCAGTTGTGTCAAATAACTGAGTATGGCTGATTTTGTTGTGGGTGGGCAGGTCTGACCCAAATTATATAGAGATTCATAATATCTTCTAAACTGTAATGCGATATCTGTAGATGTATGCCATTCTTTGCCCCTATTGTCTTTTATGTGTAAAATATATCTATCTAGTGTCCTCCGCTTGAGTTGTCTGGCTAGTTGTCTCCCCTGCTTGTTAGCCCCTTCGTAAAATTTCTTTTTTAGATATAATGCGTTCCTTTTAGCTTCCACTCCCAGATAGCAGTTAAGTTGTTGTCGTTTGTGCTCTAAACTATCTAAAAGAGAACGGTCCTCTGGGAAGGTTTTATGTATCTCTTGTAGTTTTTGTAGGTCAGTCAATAGAGAAGACAGGTATGTCTGTGTTTCAGTTTGGCTGATTTTAAGGCTATTAAATCACCTCTAAGGACACACTTGTGAGCATTCCAGAGGTGTTGTGGGTCTATTTCGGGAGAGGTGTTTAATCTAAAGTATTCTTCTATAGATTTGGTCAATTGTAGGACAACCAAAGGGTCCTGCAGGAGGAATTCATCTAGTCTCCAAGATCTATGTGGGTTAGCCTGGCTATGTATGTCTAAGGTACAGCTAATCATGGCATGGTCTGACCATGTTATGGGGAGGATTTCGGATTGAATTACTTGGGACAAACAGGTGACATCTATCATCAGGTAATCTATTCGGGAATACTGCTGGTGCGGATATGAGTAAAATGTATAATCTTTAGTGTGGGGGTGTTCTAGACGCCAAATGTCGTGAATTGCCAAGTTAGATAGATGGGACTTGATCGAACGCAGAGCTTTGTTTGGTACTGATGATCTGCCTGTAGAACAGTCTATAGAGGGGTCAAGGGCGACATTGAAGTCACCACCAACTATCAAACTAGTCCATGGAGTCTCCAGTATCTTTTTGGAGATGTGATGGAAAAATTGGGGTGAATCAAGGTTGGGGGCATAAATATTGACTATTGTGATGTGTTTATGATATAGTGTCCCTATTAGGATCAGATACCTCCCAGCTCTATCTCTCACCACGGAGTGAGCCTTAAATGGAACTTTGTTCCTTATCATTATATAGACCCCATTGTGCTTAGTCGTATTGGAAGCGAAATACACTGTTCCAAACTTTTTAAAGGATGCTCGGGGCTCGCTACCCTTTTTAAAATGGGTTTCCTGGAGCAGTACTACGTCACATTGCAGCCTTTTATAGTCCCTAAATGCTATAGATCGCTTCTGCAGTATATTAAAACCCTTGACATTATGGGATAAGATCTTGAGATTATTCATGAGCGTTGTTTTTATGGAAACTAGTTTTAAGATTTAATTCTGTCAGCTCAATACGTTTATGCTCATGGCTCCTGGCAAACTTGAATCTCATTGATAAATAGGCAAACAACCAAAAATTGACAAACAACAAATTCTTAACAAAATAAAAACTGTAAACATTTTTAACAAGTAGTGTATCTGTATAACTATACACTTTCATTGGGGGTAAGTGGTGCCGCATATAGCTCTAATCATTTAGTTAGAAAATTAGTATGAGCAATGTTGGGCCGTTGGGGCAATATTCACAGCCGTGTGTTACCTCCAGTTTGGATTTACAATCTATCTGTGTATCAGCTAATTGTTAAACTTGTCAACTTTGTAAGTTATGGCCATTTGGACGATAAGTGAAAACTATGGTGAGATATTAATAAACAGTGACCAGGTATAAACTAGAAGTAAACACAGGATTAGCAAAAATCTCTTAAGGGTTACCCAACTGAGATATCTAATGTGTACAGAATCATATAATCATTTTCACCAATGTCTTACCAACCGTGGAGAAGAAAATCATGGCATGGGCTGGCAGCCGTCCACACGTCCAGATTTTGGGATCTGTTTTGATGACAGGCCGATCAATCAACAATTAAAATTAAAGAGCAGAATGATCGGCTAAAAGAGAACATTTAACAGTGAGTCTGGTTCACAATGTCTGATAGTAGATAGGTCAATGTTGCCATTTCAGGGGTGGTAGCCTTCAATTCAGACCAGTCCAGATTGCCAATGTCTGGTAGTAAATGGTTCAGTGCTACCATATCAGAGGTGGGAATCACCCCTTCAGTCCAGACTAGACTGTAGATACGGTCCTTTTTATTTATCAGAAAAGTGAACATATCCCTGTACTGGCTTGCTTAGGGATTCTCTGGCGGAGAAGATTCTGTTTTCCTTCTCTTTGGTTGTGATTTGGTCCACTGTGGGCGTTGATCCTTGGGTGGGATTTGATTTGAATCCTTGGGCATTGGAGATAGATCTAGCACACAATCTGCAGGAGGGACTATTTTAATGTTCAGTTTCTTTGAGAAAGTGTCCAAATCCTGAAAGTTTCTGTAGATGGCCTGGGTGCCGTTATGATTGACTATCAAGCTGAAGGGGAACCCCCACCTGTATTTAATGCCATTATCCTGCAGCGCCTTGGTAATAAATTTCACCTCTTTCCTTCTCTGTATGGTTTGCGGGCTGATGTCTTGGTATATTTGTAGTGTGTGATCTTTGAAAGTGATATTGCGTCTTGTTCTTGCTGCTTGCCAAAAATCTTCTTTAGTGGTGAATCGCAGAAACTTCATAATTACGTCCCTTGGGGGAGCAGGCGGTCTTGAAGGTGGCCTAAGAGCCCTGTGCACACGCTCCAAGTCATCATTCGATAGTGCATGTGATCTAGGTGATAAGAATGAATATAGCTCCTTTACATAGGCCCTTAACTTATCTTGTTGGACCTCCTCTGGGATTCCCCTGATCTGTAGGTTATTTCTCCTCCCTCGGTTGTCTAGGTCCTCTAGCTTCTCTTGGGATTATACCATAGAATCTTGTATTGAGATCTGGGTTTTGTTAGAACTAACTAGGTTGTTAAGGGCTTCTTGGCCCTCCTCAAGGTACTCTATCCTAGAACCCATATCTGTCAGATCCTTTTTAAGCTCTCTCATCTCGTCCTTTATAAAAGACTTCAAAGACTCGAGGTCATATTTGGAAGGAAGGCCTGCTATCTGTGACTGTAGGGCCTGTAGCGAATTATCATTTACTGATAGAGGTTCCATCTGGCGTCCCAGGCCAGACCCATCCCTAAGCTGTGTCTCCTCAGGCATTATTGAATCTGGGGTTTGAAAGAATGTAGAGACTGAGGGTGTATTCCTAGAGGGCTTAATGGGTTTCTCTGATTTAGGGCCTTTACGCTGAGACATAACTGTTTCCCTCAAAATCTTGTAGTGGGGCTTCTGATTATATGTATGTCCCTGCTGCGCAAGCAGCCAAATACCTTGGTGAACACAACCTAATTCAGTGGAAACTCCTCCAAACATATAATCGTGGCTAAAGCAAATATTTGCAGATGTGAGAAGATCAGTATGTGCAATAAACTGTCCTCAGTAGATCGCTATATTCTTATGAGTTGGCATTATACAGACCCCATTGTGCTTAGTCGTATTGGAAGCGAAATTCTTATGAGTTGGCAGCCCCCACAGCAGCTTTTTAATGTGCCATTTCAATCGGCCTTTGCTGTGTGCTTAGGGGTCAGGAAAATTAGGGCCTCAGCTTTTAATCCCAGATGTGATGCTTCCCCTGTCACCCGGTCTCTCTACTGCTTGCTGGGAATGTATCGTGTGCCACCCGCTGTGTGGTTAATCCCTTCTAGCAGCCCTGGTGTGAGATAAAATATCAAGCCTCTATGTCTCACCTTGCATAGTTAGTGCGCCGCCGGGTCCGTCTGTGAGTTAGGCCGCATGTGACACGTCTGAGCTCGTTCGCGCCAGGCTGACTCCCTGTTGCTAGGTTTCTTACCGAGTCAGAGTGGTGCGGATGTGGAGCAAGGAGGCTGCTGCAAAGTCCTTAACCTCTACCTCCCGGCACTGCAGGAACGGCAGACCCGATTTCAGAAAAGTATCCCCTGCCTCCGGTGGTTTCACTCTGATAGCGCCCAGCTAAGATGGCGCCTCGGTCCGCGGCAGTTGCAGGATTCGGAAGACAGAGGTGTGAGTGTGTTGTCTTTCAGTCGGCTGAGCTTCTCGAACCCGGTGTTGAGTGTTAGGCTAGTAAATGGCAGACTATTTCAGTTAGGTGAAGCCCTCTAACTACCCATTTGTGGCTATGTGAGCTGCGGCAGCTACGGAGCTCTGTTAAAACACAGCCATGTTCCAGCACGGCTTGGCTCCGCCCCCTGGAGTTACTTTCTTTAATGAAACTTTCCTTGACAGATCAAAGAAAAACAAAGTTGCAGTCAACATGTTTGAATCCCATTTCCTTGTTTTCACGAGGCCTCTTTAGTATGCTTGCTGCAAGTGGTCAGTGGTGCAAGGATTGCATGCTTTCTTAGAGGATCCTTTTGGATCCAGCTACAATAACATCTCTTTCCTGGTCGATAGAGAACCAGTCCATTCCTCAAGGAGCATCTTTTTTCCGTCCAACCTAGACAATAATATCAGGCGCTCTGTTGGGTTGAGGTGCAATATCACGTTCCAGGAGAGCACTGGGAGTTTGGTCTCCTCAGGAGGCAAGGCTACCAATAAACATCTTAGAGCTTTGTTCAATCTTCTGAACTCTTCAGAGCTGGCCTGTCCTGAAAGAAGAGTATTTACTTTGCCTTCAATTAAACAGTGTCACAGAGGTGGCATATATCAATTACTAAGGGGGAACTCGCCGTTCTCTAGCAAAGGTCTCTTGCATCCTATCTTGGACAGAGAGAAATCTTTGCACAATTTTGGCTATTCGTATCCATGGGGTACTGAATTGGGAATCAGATTATTTTACCAATCTCTTCCTCAAGGGGAATGGTCTACATCAGGAAGTGTTAAATAAGATAAATCAATGGGGTCTCCCATAGATAGATCTAATGGCTTCTCATTTAAACAACAAACTTCCCAGGTATTCCAGGGATACCCAAGCAGAGTCATTGAATGATCTAGCAGCTCCTTAGTCATTTCAGCTTACTTACGTTTTTCCTCCAATAGTTTTTCTGCCCAGAGTAACACAGCGGATCAATCAAGAGCAATATTCTGTAATTCTGATTGCTCCAGCTTGACCACGCAAAACGGTACATGGATCTGATTCTGATGTCCTGTTGTCCTCTGTGGACCCTTCCTTTAAGACATAACCTTCTCTCTCAAGGTCCTTCATCAAGACCTCAAGTCTCTCAACAAGGCTTGGAGATTGAACACCCAATTTTAAAGCAGAGAGGTTTTTCATATGAGGTTGTAGATACCTTAATCCAAGCAAGAAAGCCTATTACTAGAATGATTTGTATAATGGTTTTCTCTGCAGGATCTTTAAAAGGGTCAAATTTCAGCTCTGACTTTTTTTTTTTTCCAGAATTTTTCAGAATTTTGTGCAGGCCTTAATTAGGATTTGTCCTGTTAAGCATCCATGGAATCTCAATTTGGTTCTTAGAATGTCTCTTGACATTGAGTATCTTTCTTGGAAAGTTTTGTTCCTACTAACTATTTCATCAGCTAGAAGATTTTGAGTTGTCAGCTCTTTCTTGTGATCCTCCTTATCTTCTATTTTACCAAGGTAAGGCAGTTTTAAGAACAAAAGTTTAATTTCTTACCAAAGGTTGTCTCTTCTGATAATATCAATCAAGAGATTGCAGTTCCTTCTTTTTCCTAATCCTCAAAAATACGTCTTCATAATTTGGATGTAGTAAGAGCTTTAAAAACTTACCTACAGACTATGAAAGATTTTAGACAATCTTCTAATCCATTCATTCATTTCTCAGGTCCAAGTAAAGCCCAAAAGGCCTCAGCTGTTACTTTAGATTTATGGTTAAAGTTCCTGATTCACAAAGCTTACTTGGCAGCAGGTAGGTCTTCTCCATAACGTATTACAGCCCACTGTACCAAATCGGTTTCTACTTCCTGGGCTTTCAAAAATGTTGAACAAATTTGCAAGGCAGCAAAATGGTCATCCTTACATACTTTTACTAAATTCAACTTTTTGATGTTTTTGCTTCTTCTTATGAAAGAAAACAAAATGTATGCTTACCTGATTAACTTGGCCTCCATTAATATTGCATAGCAATTCATGAGTGCATTTTTCAGAAACTTCTATACAGAGTAATGGTTTGCATATTTTATGGACACACATCTACATGCTCTTTGTCGAAACATCTCATGATCTTGCCAACACATTTTAAATGGTTAGTCAACCTGCCAAAAAATGTTTTTATCATGATTAAACAAAATGTATTGAATAAGCAGTTAATACTATAATAAAAGCAGTTTTTTTTTCTTTCTAAATGTCACCAGATACATTGATTAAGGTATGCTTCTCACTGAGCTAAGGCCAAATACAGGGTTTAAAACCTTAATGAGCAGGATTGTACTACTAAAGCGAAACATTACCTAATGAAAATCATATTGTAGAACACATATGATGCATTATAATGCAATCAAATATAGCTATACAAAACACTATTCTGTGGGTGTGTACTCTGATTACTGATCTGCTAGTAACCTGTTTTCTTTCATGTAATTAACAAGAGTCCATGAGCTAGTGACGTATGGGATATACATTCCTACCAGGAGGGGCAAAGTTTCCCAAACCTCAAAATGCCTATAAATACACCCCTCACCACACCCACAAATCAGTTTTACAAACTTTGCCTCCGATGGAGGTGGTGAAGTAAGTTTGTGCTAGATTCTACGTTGATATGCGCTCCGCAGCAAGTTGGAGCCCGGTTTTCCTCTCAGCGTGCAGTGAATGTCAGAGGGATGTGAGGAGAGTATTGCCTATTTGAATGCAGTGATCTCCTTCTACGGGGTCTATTTCATAGGTTCTCTGTTATCGGTCGTAGAGATTCATCTCTTACCTCCCTTTTCAGATCGACGATATACTCTTATATTTACCATTTCCTCTACTGATTCTCGTTTCAGTACTGGTTTGGCTTTCTACAAACATGTAGATGAGTGTCCTGGGGTAAGTAAGTCTTATTTTCTGTGACACTCCAAGCTATGGTTGGGCACTTTATTTATAAAGTTCTAAATATATGTATTCAAACATTTATTTGCCTTGACTCAGAATGTTCAACTTTCCTTATTTTCCAGACAGTCAGTTTCATATTTGGGATAATGCATTTTAATTTAACATATTTTACCTTAAATTTGACTTTTCCCTGTGGGCTGTTAGGCTCGCGGGGGCTGAAAATGCTTCATTTTATTGCGTCATTTTTGGCGCAGACTTTTTTGGCGCAAAAATTCTATTTCCGTTTCCGGCGTCATACGTGTCGCCGGAAGTTGCGTCATTCTTTGACGTTATTTTGCTCCAAAAATGTCGGCGTTCCGGATGTGGCGTCATTTTTGGCGCCAAAAGCATTTAGGCGCCAAATAATGTGGGCGTCTTTTTTGGCGCTAAAAAATTTGGGCGTCATTTTTGTCTCCACATTATTTAAGTCTCATTATTTATTGCTTCTGGTTGCTAGAAGCTTGTTCACTGGCATTTTTTTCCCATTCCTGAAACTGTCATTTAAGGAATTTGATCAATTTTGCTTTATATGTTGTTTTTTTCTTTTACATATTGCAAGATGTTCCACGTTGCAACTGAGTCAGAAGTTACTACAGGAAAATCACTGCACAGTGCTGGAGCTACCAAGCTAAGTCTGCTATAAACTTTTGGTATCTGTTTCTCCAGCTGTTATTTGTATTGCATGTCATGTCAAACTTATTAATGCAGATAAAATTTCCTTTAGTACTGTTACATTACCTGTTGCTGTTCCGTCAACATCTAATTTTCAGAGTGTTCCTGATAACATAAGAGATTTTATTTATTTTAAATCCATTAAGAAGGCTATGTCTGTTATTTCTCCTTCTAGTATACATAAAAGTCTTTTAAAACTTCTCTTTTTTTCAGATGAATTTTTAAATGAACATCATCATTTTGATGCTGATAAATCTTTGTATTTGTCCAAGATGGAATTTATTCGTTCTTTACTTAAAGAAGTGTTATTTGCATTAGAAATAGAGGATTCTGGTCCTCTTGATACTAAATGTAAACGTTTAAATAAGGTAGTTATTCCAGAAGTGTTTTATCTCCCTGATGCTATTTCTGAAGTAATTTCCAGGGAATGGAATAATTTGGGTAATTTATTTACTCCTTCTAGACGTTTAAGCAATTTATATCCTGTGCCATCTGACAGATTAGAGTTTTTTGGGACAAAAATCCCTAAGGTTATGGGGCTGTCTCTACTCCTGCTAATGTACTACTATTCCTATGGCAGATAGTACTTCATTTAAGGATCCTTTAGATAGGAAAATTGAATCCTTTCTAAGAAAAGCTTACTTATGTTCAGGTAATCTTCTTAGACCTGCTATATTTTTAGCGGATGTTGCTGCAGCTTCAACTTTTTGGTTAGAAGCTTTAGCGCAACAAGTAACAGATCATAATTTTATAGCATTATTATTATTTTTTAACATGCTAATAATTTTATTGGTGATACCATCTTTTGATATCATTAGAGTTGATGTCAGGTATATGTCTCTAGCTATTTTAGCTAGAAAAGCTTTATGGATTAAACTTGGAATACTGACATGTCTTCTAAGTCAACTTTGCTTTCCCTTTCTTTCCAGGGTAAATAATCATTTCGTTCCTTTCCTCACAACAAGGAACAAAAGCCTGATCCTTCATCCTCAGGAGCGGTATCAGTTTGGAAACTATTTCCAGTTTGGAATATATCCGAGCTTTATAGAAACCTATAGCCAGCTCCTAAGTACCTATGAAGGTGCGGCCCTTATTCCAGCTCAGCTGGTATGGGGCAGATTACGTTTTCTTCAAAGAAATTTGGATCAATTCCGTTCTTAATCTCTGGTTTCAGAAACATTGTTTCAGAAAGGTACAGAATTGGCTTCAAGTTAAGGCCTCCTGCTAAGAGATTCTTTTCTTCCCCGTGTCCCAGTTAACACAGCAAGGCTCAGCATTTCTGAAATGTGTTTCAGATCTAGAGTTGGCTGGAGTATTTATACCAGTTCCAGTTCTGGAACAGGGGCTGGGGTTTTATTTTATCTCTTCATTGTACCAAAGAAGGTCAATTCCTTCAGACCAGTTCTGGATCTATCATTATTGAATCGTTATGTTAGGATACCAACATTCAAGATGGTTACTGTAGGACTATCCTGCCTTTTGTTTAGCAAGGGCATTATATGTCTACAATAGATTTACAGGATGTGTATCTGCATATTCCGATTCATCCAGATTACTTTTAGTGTCTGAGATTCTCTTTTTAGACAAGCATTACCAGTTTTGTGGCTCTACCGTTTGGCCTAGCCTCAGTTCCAAGAATTTTTTTCAAAGGTTCTCGGTGCCCTTCTTTCTCTATTCAGAGAATAGAGTGTTGGTATTTCCTTATTTGGACGATATCTTGGTACTTGCTCAGTCTTCTCATTTTCGTAGAATCTCATACGAATCGACTTGTGTTGTTTCTTCAAGTTCATGGTTGGAGGATCAATTTACCAATCAGTTCATTGATTCCTCAGACAAGGGTAACCTTTTTAGGTTTCTAGATAAATTCAGTGTCTATGACTCTGTCCTTGTCAGTCAAGAGAAGTTTATCATTGATATCAGCTTGTCAAAACCTTCAGTCACAATCATTCCCTTTGGTAGCCTTATGCATGGAAATGTTGGGTCTTAGGACTGCCGCATCAGATGCGATCTCCTTTGCTCGTTTTTACATGCGACCTCTTCAGCTCTGTATGCTGAACCAATGGTGCAGGGATTACTCAAAGATATCTCAATTAATATCTTTAAACCGATTTTATGACACTCTCTGACATGGTGGACAGATCACCATCGTTTAGTTCAGGGGGCTTCTTTGTTCTTCCGACCTGGACTATAATCTCAACAGATGCTAGTTTTACAGGTTGGGGAGCTGTATGGGGGTATCTGACGGCACAAGGGGTTTGGGAATCTCAGGAGGTGAGATTTCCGATCAATATTTTGGAACTCCGTGCAATTTTCAGAGCTCTTCAGTCTTGGCCTCTTCCGAAGAGAGAGTTGTTCATTTGTTTTCAGATAAGACAATGTCACATCTGTGGCATACATCAATCATCAAGGAGGGACTCACAGTCCTCTGGCTATGAAAGAAGTATCTCGAATTTTGGTTTGGGCGGAATCCAGCTCCTGTCTAATCTCTGCGGTTTATATCCCAGGTATGGACAATTGGAAAGCGGATTATCTCAGTCGCCAAACGTTGCATCCGGGCGAATGGTCTCTTCACCCAGAGGTATTTCTTCAGATTGTTCAAATGTGGGAACTTCCAGAAATAGATCTGATGGCTTCTCATCTAAACAAGAAACTTCCCAGGTATCTGTCCAGATCCCGGGATCCTCAGGCGGAGGCAGTGGATGCATTTTCACTTCCTTGGAAGTATCATCCTGCCTATATCTTTCCGCCTCTAGTTCTTCTTCCAAGAGTAATCTCCAAGATTCTGAAGGAATGCTCGTTTGTTCTGCTGGTAGCTCCGGCATGGCCTCACAGGTTTTGGTATGAGGATCTTGTCCGGATGGCCTTTTGCCAACCGTGTACTCTTCCGTTAAGACCAGACCTTTTGTCTCAAGGTCCTTTTTTCCATCAGGATCTGAAATCCTTAAATTTAAAGGTATGGAGATTGAACGCTTGATTCTTGGTCAAAGAGGTTTCTCTGACTCTGTGATTAATACTATGTTACAGGCTCGTAAATCTGTATCCAGAGAGATATATTATAGAGTCTGGAAGACTTATATTTCTTGGTGTCTTTCTCATCATTTTTCTTGGCATTTTTTTAGAATACCGAGAATATTACAATTTCTTCAGGATGGTTTAGATAAGGGTTTGTCCGCAAGTTCCTTGAAAGGTCAAATCTCTGCTCTTTCTGTTCTTTTTCAACAGAAAGGTTGCTATTCTTCCTGATATTCATTGTTTTGTACAAGCTTTGGTTCGTATAAAGCCTGTCATTAAGTCAATTTCTCCTCCTTGGAGTTTGAATTTGGTTCTGGGAGCTCTTCAAGCTCCTCCGTTTGAACCTATGCATTCATTGGACATTAAATTACTTTCTTGGAAAGTTTTGTTCCTTTTGGCCATCTCTTCTGCTAGAAGAGTTTCTGAATTTTCTGCTCTTTCGTGTGAGTCTCCTTTTCTGATTTTTCATCAGGATAAGGCGGTGTTGCGAACTTCTTTTGAATTTTTACCTAAAGTTGTGAATTCCAACAACATTAGTAGAGAAATTGTGGTTCCTTCATTATGTCCTAATCCTAAGAATTCTAAGGAGAAATCATTGCATTCTTTGGATGTTGTTAGAGCTTTGAAATATTATGTTGAAGCTACGAAATCTTTCCGTAAGACTTCTAGTCTATTTGTTATCTTTTCCGGTTCTATGAAAGGCCAGAAAGCTTCTGCCATTTCTTTGGCATCTTGGTTGAAATCTTTAATTCATCTTGCCTATGTTGAGTCGGGTAAAATTCCGCCTCAGAGAATTACAGCTCATTCTACTAGGTCAGTATCTACTTCCTGGGCGTTTAGGAATGAAGCTTCGGTTGACCAGATCTGCAAAGCAGCAACTTGGTCCTCTTTGCATACTTTTACTAAATTCTACCATTTTGATGCCTTTTCTTCTTCTGAAGCAGTTTTTGGTAGAACAGTTCTTCAGGCAGCGATTTCAGTTTGAATCTTCTGCTTATGTTTTTTGTTAAACTTTATTTTGGGTGTGGATTATTTTCAGCAGGAATTGGCTGTCTTTATTTTATCCCTCCCTCTCTAGTGACTCTTGTGTGGAAAGATCCACATCTTGGGTAGTCATTATCCCATACGTCACTAGCTCATGGACTCTTGTTAATTACATGAAAGAAAACATAATTTATGTAAGAACTTACCTGATAAATTCATTTCTTTCATATTAACAAGAGTCCATGAGGCCCACCCTTTTTTGTGGTGGTTATGATTTTTTTGTATAAAGCACAATTATTCCAATTCCTTATTTTATATGCTTCGCACTTTTTTTCTTATCACCCCACTTCTTGGCTATTCGTTAAACTGATTTGTGGGTGTGGTGAGGGGTGTATTTATAGGCATTTTGAGGTTTGGGAAACTTTGCCCCTCCTGGTAGGAATGTATATCCCATACGTCACTAGCTCATGGACTCTTGTTAATATGAAAGAAATGAATTTATCAGGTAAGTTCTTACATAAATTATGTTTTTTGTAAGTCTTTTGGCATCCACAATTCTAAGTGAGAAACGTAGACCAGCAAACTACAGGTAGGCCTCATGTTGCACTAGGGTTCTGTTCCTGAAGGATCTGTTGCAACTGTTGTCTCTGTAAAATGAATCTACTTCTATAATGCAGATCAAAAGGATTCCAGTTAGTTATGTTTTATGCCCGCTCAAAAATGAAATAAATTATAGTTAAAGCTCTCAAATGCATACTATGAATGTAAAAAGCTATTACTATGATTCAATCCCAAACTATTAGCTATGACTCGCAAGGCAGTAAATTTCAAAATACTGTTCGTTTAAGTGCAGATTATCTTCAGTTCTTGTGCAAAACATTAAGTCTCGAACACTGATTCAGATAATGTATTGCTGTTAATCATTTTGAAGAGTGTTCACTTAAAATGCGCGTATCATTTATGTCCCATGTTTGGGTTTATGCTGTCAGTTCTGTTACTGTTATTTTGAATTGGTTCAAAGCGAACAGTTGGAAAATGAGGTTTTCCTTTATTCTATATTCTATAGTTATTATTCTTCTACTTTATTATAAAGCACCAACATATTCTGCAACACTGTCCATGGGTACAATTGATATAAGTAACAGTGTTGCCTTAATTATTAAAGGAACTTAAAAGTAAAATATGAAAAATGTTTTAATGTGTCAGAGCATTTTCTTAATGCACTTATGATATGCATATGTGCAGAGCTGATGATCACCGGCAATGTTTGTCGTTACTGCTTATTACCGTTTGTCATTACCTCATATGTCAGAAGTACAATAAAAAAAATGCTCAAAAGTATAAAACTACTTGCAGTTTTATGCCATTTAATGTGCTTTCTGTAGATGCCAATGCAGACTAGTTGGGCTTTGTGGTCAAAGGAGAATAAGATAGAGATTTGAGTTTTCTATAAAAAGTATATACATTTCTTTCATGTACGTGGCAAGAGTCCATGAGCTAGTGACGTATGGGATATACATTCCTACCAGGAGGGGGCAACGTTTCCCAAACCTCAAAATGCCTATAAATACACCTCCCAACACACACACCTCAGTTTTACAAACTTTGCCTCCTATGGATTTGGTGAAGCAAGATGTGCTTGATTTCTTCTATGATAGCCACTTCTAAGCATTTTGAAGCCCAATTCCTTTCAGAGTACAGTGTTTGTCAGAGGGATGTAAAGGTAGTATTGCCTGTTGATTTTATGGTTTCACCCATGGGAAATTCTTTCAAAGGCTCTCTGTAATTGATCGCAGGGATTCATACCCTGCCTCCCTTTTCAGATCGACATTATACTCCTTTACCATTACCTCTGCTGATATTTTTCAGTACTAGGTTTGGCTGCCTGTTATATGTGGATGGGTGTCTTCTGGTAAGTATGTATCCTTTTTTAAGACACTCTCAGCTATGTTTGACGCTTTATGTTATAAAGTTTTAAATATATGTATTTGCTTATATTTGCCATGAGTCAGCTCTGTTTATTTTCCTTTTGCAGTCTCTAACAGTTTCAGTGTGGAATTTGTTTTGGGGTGTTTGTTAAGGTAAATTTTTTTCTTTAAAAAAAAAATTTGACTTAGTTTTTCAAATTTTTCACAGGCAAACTAGGACGCAAAATGCAATTTTTTATTGCGTCATTCTTGGCGCGAAAATGTTTGGCACGAAGTTGCGTTTGTTGTGACGCGAGTCTAGTCATTTCTTGCGTCTTTGTTGGTGCAAATTTTTTTGCCGCAAAGTTGCGCCCGTTATGAAGCGAGTTGCGGCAATTCATTGTGTTAGCTTTGGCGCTAAAAGTTTTTTTCTCTTTATTTTTTTCTATAAAAATTCTATCATGAATTTTTCCTATTTTCTGAAACTGTTACATTGTGAAAATTGGATATTTTGTCTAAATGTTATTTTTCTTTTTTGTTACATTTTGAGAGATGTCTCAAACTGATCCTGCCTCTGATGCTACTGTAGAAACCAAGATGCCTGAACACAATTCTACCAAAAGCTTAAGTGTGTTATTATTTTCAAGCTGATTTTATTCCCTCAGCTTAATTTTGGGCACTTATGTTATCATATTATATGCTGATAATGTTTCTATGTGTACAATTACATTTACTGTTTTTACTTTCTCCGTTTAATGTACTTAAAAGTTCTTCAGATATAAAAATGTTATTTCTGCAGTCATGACTGCTATTATGCATTCAATTAATGTAAAGGTCTTTCCAAACTTGTTATATATTTAATCAATTTTGTACTGACCGACAGCATACTTAAAGGACCAGTCAATACAGTAGATTTGCATAATCTACAAATGCAAGATAAGAAGACAATGCAATAGCACTTAGAATGAACTTCAAATGAGTACTAGATTTTATTAAATAAATTGCAAAGTTATTTCTATTTCCACTCCCCCTGTATCATGTGACAGCCATCAGTCAATCACAAATGCATATACGTATATGCTGTGAATTCTTGCACATGCTCAGTAGGAGTTGGTGATTCAAAAAGTCTAAATATAAAAAGGCTGTGCACATTTTGTTAATGGAAGTAAATTTGAAAGTTGTTTAAAATTTCATGCTGTATCTGAATCATGAAGTTTAATTTTGACTTGAGTGTCCCTTTAAGTATCTTCTGCTGATGAGGGTTCCTTTCTCTGAGGATTCTGCATCAGAGATAGTATTTGACTAATCTTCTTTTTTCAAATTGAACATTTTCGTTCTCTTTTAAGGAAGTATTGTTTACCTTATGTATTGAGGAGTCTAGTTCTCCTAATATCTTTGATAATCATTTAAATTCTGTGTTTAAAGATTTCTAAGGTTGCTCCTTAAGTTTTTTTCATATTCTAGATGCTAACTATAATATGTTTGCTCAAGAATGATCTAAACCTGGTTCCTTTTTGGGAACATACTGCTATTCCTATGGAAGATAGTACTTATTTTTTCATGATCCTTTAAGGAAGCTTGAATCTTAGAAGAGCATATTTACATACTGTTTATGTTCTTAGGATGATGTCGCTACTGCTTCAACTTTCTGGTTGAACAGTCAGTGTAGCAGTTATCAGATTCTGAAGTATATAACATTGTTTTTTGCTTCATTATGTGAATCATTTTATTTATGATACTGTATTTGATATAATTTAAGATTAATGTCAAATCTATGTTTTTAGCTATTCTATTTAGAAGAGCTTTATGGTTTGAATCTTGAAATTCTGACATGGTGCCTAAATATAAATGATCTCTTATCTTTTCAGGGTAATAATTTGTTTGGTTCTCAGTTGGATTGTATTATCTCCATTATATCTGGGGATAAGGGAGTTTTTTCTGCCTTTAGGTAAGTAATTTAAGGGTAAATATGAAGCTCTCAATTGTTTTCGTTCCTTTATTCAGAATAGAGAACAGAAAACCTAATTTCCCTAAGGCTTCTGGCTCTTATTAGAGACTATCTTCGAATTGGAATAATTCCAAGCCTTATAAGAAACCAAATTTAGCATGTAGGTGCGGCTCTCAAACCAGTTCTTCTGGTGTGGAGGGGGGCAGATTAAGTTATTTCAAGACATTTGGACAAGTTCAGTCCAAAATTAATAGAATATTGTTTCTCAAGGGTTTCAAATAGATTTTAGAATGAGACCTTCCTTGGGAAGATTCTTTATTGCTCATGTTGCAACAAACCCTGTAAAGGCTCAGGCTTTTCTGAAATGTATTTCAGAACTAGAGTTTTCAGGGATGATTGTACCAGTTCCTCAGCAGGAACAGGGGTTGGATTTCTATTTTCAACCTATTCATTGTCCCTAAGAGGGAAGATTTTTTTTTTCAGATCCAATCTTGGATCTGAAAACTTTAAATCGTTTTGTAAGAGTCCCAACTTTCAAGATGTGAACTATAAGGACTATTCTACCTTTTGTTTAGTAAGGTTATTTATTGTCCACTATAGACTTACAGGTCGCTTATTTTCTTTCTGTTATCAGAGGGTAAGGTATTGCAGTGTTTTTGGACGATGTCTTGGTACTAGTTCAGTTTTTTCTTTTAGCTGAATCTCACACAAAACAACTATTGTTTTTTCAAGTATATGGTTGGAGGATCGATTTACCTAAGAGTTTCTTGATTCTTCAGACAAGGTCACCTTCTTAGGTTTCCAAGATAGATTGTGTTCATGACTCTTTCTTTAACAGACAAGAGTCGAATGAAATTGGTCTTAGCTTGTCTAAACCTTCAGTCTCTATAATTCTCTTCAGTGATAATGTGCATGAAAGTTTTAGGTCTTATGATCGCTGCATCAGATGCATTCTCCTTTGCTCATTTTCATATGAAACCTCTACATCTTTTGCATGTTGCAGCAGTGGTGTAGGGATTATACTCCATTATCACAGTTGATATACTTTAATCACAACACTCAGCTTTCTCTGATTTGGTGGTTTAACCATCACCTTATTGTTTAAAGGGGCCTCCTTTGTTCGTCCTTTCTGAATTGTGATCACAACAGATGCAAGTCTTTCAGGTTAGGGATATGTCTGGGGATCTCTGACAGCACAAGGGGTTTGGAATCCTCAAGAGGCAAGGTTTCCAATCAATATTTAGAACTCTGTGCTATTTTAGAGCTCTTCAGGCTTGGCCTCTATTTAAAGAGAGAACTTTACTTTTGTTTTCAATCAGCCAATGGGGCATATTTATCAAGCTCCGAATAGAGCTTGATGCCCCGTGTTTCTGGTGAGCCTGCAGGCTCGCCAGAAACAGCAGTTATGAAGCAGCAGTCACAAAGACCGCTGCTCCATAACCTGTCCGCCTGCTCTGAGCACGATCGGGTTGATTGACACCCCCTGCTGGCGGTCTATTGGCCGCGAGTCTGCAGGGGGCGGCGTTGCACCAGCAGCTCTTGTGAGCTGCTGGTGCAATGCTGAATACAGCGAGTGTATTGCTCGCCGTATTCAGCGAGGTCTGTCGGACCTGATCCACACTGTCGGATCAGGTCCGACAGACCTTGATAAATAGAGGCCAATGTCACTGAAGTATCTTTGATATTTTCTTGGGCAGAATCCAACTCTTGTCAAGACTCTGTGATTCATATCTCAAGTGGAGACAATTGGGAAGCGGATTATTTTCAGCCATCATTTTATTCATCCGGGGGGAGTGGTTTCTCCATCCAGATGTTTTTTTTTCCCAACTTATACAGATGGTGGGGTCTTATAGAAATAGATCTGTTGGCCTCCTGCCGAACAGGGACCTTCAGATACCTTTCCAGGTTTGGTGATTTTCAGGCGGAAATGATGAATGCTTTAGCAGTTCTCTGTTTTCTCAACCTGCTTTATTTTTTCCATCTCTGGTTCTTCTTCCAAAGGGTGATCTCCGAGATCATAATGGAACAATCTTATGTGTTTCTGATAGCACCAGCATGGCTTTTCAGGTTTTGGTATGCGGTCTTTGTCCGAATGTCAAGTTGCCAGCTTTGGTCTATTTTTATAAGACCAGACTTTTTTTGTCTCAAGGCCCAGTTTTTCATAGGATCTCAAATTTCTAAATTTTGAAGGCATGGAATTTTTTTTCTATGATACAGGTTTATAAATCTGTTTCAAGGAAATTTTAAGTTAGGGTTTGGAAATCCTATATTTCATGGTGTTTCACTCATCATTATTCTTGTCATTCTTTTGAATTCCTAGGATTTTACAGTTTCTTCAGGCTGATCTGAATTCAAGTTTTTGTATGTAAATCCTTTGAAAGGACAAATCTCTTTTTTTGTCTTATTTCATAAACTGATTGTTCAGCTTCCTGATTTTCACTGTTTGGTTCAGGTTTTGTTTCGTATCAAACCTGTTACTAAATCAATTTCTCCTCCTTGGAGTCTCGATTTTGGTTTTTTAAGTTTTGCAGGTTTTTCCTTTGGAGCCTATGCATTCTTTGGTTGTTTATCTACTTTCTTGGAAAGTGTTATTTGTTTGGTTTTCTCTTCTGTTAGAAGAGTTTCTAAATTGTCTGTTCTCTCTTGAGAGTCTCATCTGATTTCCATCAAGATAAGCTGTTTTTCGAGATATTTCTTAATTTTTTTTGCATTAGGTTGTGAATTTTTAACATCATTAATGGAGAGATTGTTTCTTCTTTGTGTCCTATCCCTGGGAATACTCCTTAGGGGTCCTAACATTCTTTGAATGTAGTAAGAATTTTGCAATATTATGTTGAGACTACTTAGATTTTAGTAAGACTTCTAGTCTATTTGTTATTTTTTCTGGTTGCAGAAAAACTCTGAAAGCTTCTGCCATTTCTTTGGTATCTTGGTTGGAGCTTTTTGATTTTCAAAGCTTATTTGGAGGAGGAACAGTATTTGCCTCAGCATATTACAGCTCATTCTACTAGAACACTCGCTATATCTTTGGTTTTCAAGAATGGAGCTTCAGTTAAACAGATTTGCAAAGCAGCAACTTGGTCTTCTTTGCATACGTTTACTAAATGTTACCATTTTGATGTATTTGCTTCTTCAGAAGCAGTCTTTGGTAGAAAGTTCTTCAGGCAGCTGTCTGATTCTTTTGCCTAAGGTTTGAGTTTTTTTAAAATGTAACACTTTATTATTATTTTGGATTTAATTTTTTCAGCGGGAATAGCTGTTTTTATTTTATCTCTCCCTCTCTAGTGACTCTGTGGATTTCTACATCTTGGGTATTAGGTCCCATACGTCACTAGCTCATGGACTCTTGCCACTATGAAAGAAATTAATTTATCAGGTAAGTTCTTACATAAATTGTTTTTCATCTAATGGCTATATTTCAGCCCTCATATTTATGTATTTTTTGCAGATTACAAAGCTTTTGAAGAACTACAGGTCCCATGCTGCTTTGCTTCACCTTCCCTCCAAGTTGTTTTACCACAAAGAATTGGAAGTTTGTGCAGACCCAGCTGTTGTAAATAGATTATTAAGATGGGATAAACTGCCTCAGAATGGTTTCCCTTTAGTGTTCCATGGCATTAGGGTAGGTAATATTTATTTATAAATGCTTTCATATTTAAAATGTATTCAAGTATGTTGTATACTATCATTGCACATTCCTGTACCTCACGGTTTTCTCATTGCTTCACTTTATATACATCCCTTACTTGTGTCTCTAAACTTTATATCTTCTTTCCCTTTATCATATTCTTTTCCTTCCTAAGCTAGGGAGAGTCCACGGCTTCATTCCTTATTGTTGGGAAATACAACACCTGGCCACCAGGAGGAGGCAAAGACACCTCAGCCAAAGGTTTATATATCCCTCCCACTTCCTCATTACCTCAGTCATTCTTTGCCTTTCGTCACATTAGGAGGTGGCAGAGAAGTGTCAGAAGATTAAAAGTCCTCAACAAGGGTATCTGCCTTTCGAGATACCACTGGAGATTTTAAAGTAGTCATGTCAACCTTTCAGTGAAAGTATTGATGAAAGTTGGAGTCTGGAGATGCAGGGAACGTTTTTTTGCAAAACCATCCAGACTACTGCTAACAGCTCCTAAGCAATCAGTGTTGACGAGTTTTACTGCCTGCTTTCTCTCAGTCAAGTTCATGTCAGGAGCGCTGCTATAAGACTGTCATACTTGAGATGCTGTGTTCTGTTCCACAGCATGGATCCTGGAGGTAAGATTGTTTCAATTTTTTTTACACATAAAATGCTATAACAGGGTCACTGTGTGGCTCCTTTATACCTGGATATCATCCAGGGTTAATATCCGCTGATGGGTATTTTTTGAACAGTTGGGTTAATTGATCAGTGTATTAATTATTTACATGTTCCTTTGTGTGATTTGTGCCCAAGCCATTGAGAGTATAAAGGTGCAGTTTTCTCCAACATAGGTGTGTCCGGTCCACGGCGTCATCCTTACTTGTGGGATATTCTCTTCCCCAACAGGAAATGGCAAAGAGCCCAGCAAAGCTGGTCACATGATCCCTCCTAGGCTCCGCCTTCCCCAGTCATTCTCTTTGCCGTTGTACAGGCAACATCTCCACGGAGATGGCTTAGAGTTTTTTGGTGTTTAACTTTTACTAAATTTTACAAATTTGATACTTTTGCTTCTTCTGAGGCTATTTTTGGGAGAAAGGTTTTGCAAGCCGTGGTGCCTTCCATCTAGGTGACCTGATTTGCTCCCTCCCTTCATCCGTGTCCTAAAGCTTTGGTATTGGTTCCCACAAGTAAGGATGACGCCGTGGACCGGACACACCTATGTTGGAGAAAACAGAATTTATGTTTACCTGATAAATTACTTTCTCCAACGGTGTGTCCGGTCCACGGCCCGCCCTGGTTTTTTAATCAGGTCTGATAATTTATTTTCTTTAACTACAGTCACCACGGTATCATATGATTTCTCCTATGCAAATATTCCTCCTTTACGTCGGTCGAATGACTGGGGAAGGCGGAGCCTAGGAGGGATCATGTGACCAGCTTTGCTGGGCTCTTTGCCATTTCCTGTTGGGGAAGAGAATATCCCACAAGTAAGGATGACGCCGTGGACCGGACACACCGTTGGAGAAAGTAATTTATCAGGTAAACATAAATTCTGTTTTCTATAATAAAGAAAGAAAAAAAGTTTTTATTTTTGTCCTTATGTGGGTATAACCTGAGCTATGGAGGACTCTGATATATAGAAGGTACTCCTTCTGTACTAAATCATACCTGTTTATATCGTGAGGAGGCCATGGTTTTCTTTCATGTAATTAGCAAGAGTCCATGAGCTAGTGACGTATGGGATATACATTCCTACCAGGAGGGGCAAAGTTTCCCAAACCTCAAAATGCCTATAAATACACCCCTCACCACACCCACAAATCAGTTTTACAAACTTTGCCTCCCATGGAGGTGGTGAAGTAAGTTTGTGCTAGATTCTTTGTTGATATGCGCTTCGCAGCAGGCTGGAGCCCGGTTTTCCTCTCAGTGTGCAGTGAATGTCAGAGGGATGTGAAGAGAGTATTGCCTATTTGAATTCAATGATCTCCTTCTACAGGGTCTATTTCATAGGTTCTCTGTTATCGGTCATAGAGATTCATCTCTTACCTCCCTTTTCAGATCGACGATATACTCATATATACCATTACCTCTACTGATTCTCGTTTCAGTACTGATTTGGCTTTCTACTACATGTAGATGAGTGTCCTGGGGTAAGTAAGTCTTATTTTTGTGACACTCTAAGCTATGGTTGGGCACTTTTATAAAGTTCTAAATATATGTGTTTAAACATTTATTTGCCTTGATTCAGGATGTTCAACATTCCTTATTTCAGACAGTCAGTTTCATTATTTGGGATAATGCATTTGAATAATCAATTTTTCTTACCTTAAAATTTGACTGTTTTCCTGTGGGCTGTTAGGCTCGCGGGGGCTGAAAATGCTTCATTTTATTGCGTCATTCTTGGCGCGGACTTTTTTGGCGCAAAAAAATTTTCTTTGTCATTTCCGGCGTCAGACCTGTCGCCGGAAGTTGCGTCATTTTTTTTTACGTTTTTGCGCCAAAAATGTCGGCGTCACCGGATGTGGCGTCAATTTTGGCGCTTAAAGCATTTAGGCGCCAAATAATGTGGGCATCTTTTTTGGCGCTAAAAAATCTGGGCGTCATTATTGTCTGCACATTATTTAAGTCTCATTGTTTATTTGCTTCTGCTTGCTAGAAGCTTGTTCATTGGCATTTTTTCCCATTCCTGAAACTGTCATTTAAGGAATTTGATCAATTTTGCTTTATATGTTGTTTTTTCTATTACATATTGCAAGATGTCTCAGATTGACCCTGAATCAGAAGATACTTCTGGAAAATTGCTGCCTGATGCTGGATCTACCAAAGATAAGTGTATTTGTTGTAAACTTATGGTAACTGTTCCTCCGGCTGTTGTTTGTAATGAATGTCATGACAAACTTGTTAATACAGATAAGATTTCCTTTAGTAATGTTCCATTACCTGTTGCTGTTCCATCAACATCTAATATTCAGGGTGTTCCTGTTAACATAAGAGATTTTGTTTCTAAATCTATTAAGAAGGCTATGTCTGTTATTCCCCCTTCTAGTAAACGTAAAAAGTCTTTTAAAACTTCTCATTTTTCAGATGAATTTTTAAATGAACATCATCATTCTGATTCTGATGATTTTTCTGGTTCAGAGGATTCTGTTTCAGAGGTTGATACTGATAAATCTTCATTTTTATTTAAAATGGAATTTATTCGTTCTTTACTTAAAGAAGTCTTAATTGCATTAGAAATAGAGGAATCTGGTCCTCTTGATACTAAATCTAAACGTTTGAATACAGTTTTTAAACCTCCTGTAGTTATTCCAGAGGTTTTTCCCGTCCCTGATGCTATTTCTGAAGTAATTTCTAGGGAATGGAATAATTTGGGTAATTCATTTACTCCTTCTAAACGGTTTAAGCAATTATATCCTGTGCCATCTGACAGATTAGAGTTTTGGGACAAAATCCCTAAGGTTGATGGGGCTGTCTCTACTCTTGCTAAACGTACTACTATTCCTACGGCAGATAGTACTTCCTTTAAGGATCCTTTAGATAGGAAAATTGAATCCTTTCTAAGAAAAGCTTACTTATGTTCAGGTAATCTTCTTAGACCTGCTATATCTTTGGCGGATGTTGCTGCAGCTTCAACTTGTTACAAGTAACAGATCATAATACTCATAGCATTGTTAATCTTCTTCAACATGCTAATAACTTTATTTGTGATGCCATCTTTGATATCATTAGGGTTGATGTCAGGTATATGTCTTTAGCTATTTTAGCTAGAAGAGCTTTATGTCTTAAAACTTGGAATGCTGATATGTCTTCTAAGTCAACTTTGCTTTCCCTTTCTTTCCAAGGTAATAAATTGTTTGGTTCACAGTTGGATTCTATTATTTCAACTGTTACTGGGGGGAAAGGAACTTTTTTACCACAGGATAAAAAATCTAAAGGTAAATTTAGGTCTGCTAATCATTTTCGTTCCTTTCGTCACAATAAGGAACAAAAACCTGATCCTTCCCCTACAGGAGCAGTATCAGTTTGGAAACCATCTCCAGTCTGGAATAAATCCAAGCCTTTTAGGAAGCCAAAGCCAGCTTCCAAGTCCACATGAAGGTGCGGCCCTCATTCCAGCTCAGCTGGTAGGGGGCAGATTACGTTTTTTCAAAGAAATTTGGATCAATTCGATTTACAATCTTTGGATTCAGAATATTGTTTCACAGGGGTACAGAATAGGCTTCAAGATAAGGCCTCCTGCAAGAAGATTTTTTCTTTCCCGTGTCCCAATAAATCCAGTGAAGGCTCAAGCATTTCTGAAATGTGTTTCAGATCTAGAGTTGGCTGGAGTAATTGTGCCAGTTCCAGTTTTGGAACAGGGGCTGGGGTTTTACTCAAATCTCTTCATTGTACCAAAGAAGGAGAATTCCTTCAGACCAGTTCTGGATTTAAAAATATTGAATCGTTATGTAAGGATACCAACATTCAAAATGGTAACTATAAGGACTATTCTGCCTTTTGTTCAGCAAGGGCATTATATGTCCACAATAGATTTACAAGATGCATATCTGCATATTCCGATTCATCCAGATCACTATCAGTTTCTGAGATTCTCTTTTCTAGACAAGCATTACCAGTTTGTGGCTCTGCCATTTGGCCTAGCAACAGCTCCAAGGATTTTTACAAAGGTTCTCGGTGCCCTTCTATCTGTAATCAGAGAACAGGGTATTGTGGTATTTCCTTATTTGGACGATATCTTGGTACTTGCTCAGTCTTCACATTTAGCAGAATCTCATACGAATCAACTTGTGTCGTTTCTTCAAGAACATGGTTGGAGGATCAATTTACCAAAGAGTTTGTTGATTCCTCAGACAAGGGTAACCTTTTTAGGTTTCCAGATAGATTCAGTGTCCATGACTCTGTCACTGACGGACAAGAGACGTCTAAAATTGGTTTCAGCTTGTCGAAACCTTCAGTCTCAATCATTCCCTTCGGTAGCCTTATGCATGGAAATTCTAGGTCTTATGACTGCTGCATCGGACGCGATCCCCTTTGCTCGTTTTCACATGCGACCTCTTCAGCTCTGTATGCTGAACCAGTGGTGCAAGGATTATACAAAGATATTACAATTAATATCTTTAAAACCGATTGTACGACACTCTCTAACATGGTGGACCGACCATCATCGTTTAGTTCAGTGGGCTTCTTTTGTTCTTCCGACCTGGACTGTGATCTCAACAGATGCAAGTCTGACAGGTTGGGGAGCTGTATGGGGGTCTCTGACAGCACAAGGGGTTTGGGAATCTCAGGAGGCGAGATTACCAATCAACATTTTGGAACTCCGTGCGATTTTCAGAGCTCTTCAGTCGTGGCCTCTTCTAAAGAGAGAGTCGTTCATTTGTTTTCAGACAGACAATGTCACAACCGTGGCATATGTCAGTCATCAAGGAGGGACTCACAGTCCTCTGGCTATGAAAGAAGTATCTCGAATACTTGTATGGGCGGAATCCAGCTGCTGTCTAATTTCTGCGGTTCATATACCAGGTATAGACAATTGGGAAGCGGATTATCTCAGTCGCCAAACATTACATCCGGGCGAATGGTCTCTTCACCCAGAAGTATTTCTTCAGATTGTTCAAATGTGGGGACTTCCAGAAATAGATCTGATGGCTTCTCATCTAAACAAGAAGCTTCCCAGGTATCTGTCCAGATCCAGGGATCCTCAGGCGGAAGCAGTGGATGCATTGTCACTTCCTTGGAAATATCATCCTGCCTATATCTTTCCGCCTCTAGTTCTTCTTCCAAGAGTGATTTCCAAGATTCTAAAGGAACATTAGTCTGTTCTGCTGGTGGCTCCAGCATGGCCTCACAGGTTTTGGTATGCGGATCTTGTTCAGATGGCTACTTGCCAACCGTGGACTCTTCTTTTAAGACCAGACCTTCTATCGCAAGGTCCTTTTTTCCATCAGGATCTCAAATCCTTAAATTTGAAGGTATGGAGATTGAACGCTTGATTCTCAGTCATAGAGGTTTCTCTGACTCCGTCATTAATACTATGTTACAGGCTCGTAAATCTGTGTCTAGGAAGATATATTATCGAGTCTGGAAGACTTACATTTCTTGGTGTTCTTCTCATCATTTTTCTTGGCATTCTTTTAGAATTCCTAGAATTTTACAGTTTCTTCAGGATGGTTTGGATAAAGGTTTGTCTGCAAGTTCCTTGAAAGGACAAATCTCTGCTCTTTCTGTTCTTTTTCACAGAAAGATTGCTAATCTTCCTGATATTCATTGTTTTGTACAGGCTTTGGTTCGTATAAAACCTGTCATTAAGTCAATTTCTCCTCCTTGGAGTTTGAATTTGGTTCTGGGGGCTCTTCAAGCTCCTCCATTTGAACCTATGCATTCATTGGACATTAAATTACTTTCTTGGAAAGTTTTGTTCCTTTTGGCCATCTCTTCTGCCAGAAGAGTTTCTGAATTATCTGCTCTTTCTTGTGAGTCTCCTTTTCTGATTTTTCATCAGGATAAGGCGGTTTTGCGAACTTCATTTAAATTTTTACCTAAGGTTGGGAATTCTAACAACATTAGTAGAGAAATTGTGGTTCCTTCATTGTGTCCTAATCCTAAGAACTCTAAGGAAAGATCGTTGCATTCTTTGGATGTAGTTAGAGCTTTGAAATATTATGTTGAAGCTACTAAAGATTTCCGAAAGACTTCTAGTCTATTTGTTATCTTTTCTGGTTCTAGGAAAGGTCAAAAGGCTTCTGCCATTTCTTTGGCTTCTTGGTTAAAATCCTTGATTCATCATGCTTATGTCGAGTCGGGTAGAACTCCGCCTCAAAGGATTACAGCTCATTCGACTAGGTCAGTCTCTACTTCCTGGGCATTTAGGAATGAAGCTTCGGTTGATCAGATTTGCAAAGCAGCAACTTGGTCTTCTTTGCATACTTTTACTAAATTCTACCATTTTGATGTGTTTTCTTCTTCTGAAGCAGTTTTTGGTAGAAAGGTACTTCAGGCAGCTGTTTCAGTTTGATTCTTCTGCTTATAATTTCAGTTTTCTCCAACATAGGTGTGTCCGGTCCACGGCGTCATCCTTACTTGCGGGATATTCTCTTCCCCAACAGGAAATGGCAAAGAGCCCAGCAAAGCTGGTCACATGATCCCTCCTAGGCTCCGCCTACCCCAGTCATTCTCTTTGCCGTTGCACAGGCAACATCTCCACGGAGATGGTTAAGAGTTTTTTGGTGTTTAAATGTAGTTTTTATTCTTCAATCAAGAGTTTGTTATTTTAAAATAGTGCTGGTATGTACTATTTACTCTGAAACAGAAAAGAGATGAAGATTTCTGTTTGTAAGAGGAAGATGATTTTAGCAACCGTTACTAAAATCGATGGCTGTTTCCACACAGGACTGTTGAGATGAAGTAACTTCAGTTGGGGGAAACAGTGGGCAGACTTTGCTGCTTGAGGTATGACACATTTCTAACAAGACTTGGTAATGCTGGAAGCTGTCATTTTCCCTATGGGAACCGGTAAGCCATTTTCTAAGTTTAGTATAAGAATAAAGGGCTTCACAAGGGCTTTAAAGACTGGTAGACATTTTTCTGGGCTAAAAAGATTACTTTATAAGTATATTTAGTGGATTATAAATATAAATAGTTCTTATAATCTTGGGGATGGTATTAAAAAAACGGCAGGCACTGTATTGGACACCTTTTTCACTGGGGGCCTTTTTTAGTCATAGGCAGAGCCTCATTTTCGCGCCACTAATGCGCAGTTGTTTTTGGAAGGCAAGGCATGCAGATGCATGTGTGAGGAGCTAAGAACCACTGAAAAAGCTTATTGAAGGCGTCATTTGGTATCGTATTCCCCTCTGGGCTTGGTTGGGTCTCAGCAAAGCAGATACCAGGGACTGTATAGGGGTTACATGTAAAAACGGCTCCGGTTCCGTTATTTTAAGAGTTAAAGCTTTCAAAATTGGTGTGCAATACTTTTAAGGCTTTAAGACACTGTGGTGAAATTTTGGTGAATTTTGAACAATTCCTTCATACTTTTTCACATATTCAGTAATAAAGTGTGTTCAGTTTAAAATTTAAAGTGACAGTAACGGTTTTATTTTAAAACGTTTTTTGTACTTTGTTATCAAGTTTATGCCTGTTAACATGTCTGAACCATCAGATAGACTATGTTCTGTATGTTTGAAAGCCAAGGTTCCTCCCCATTTAAATATATGTGATGAATGTGACATGTCCAAACAAAGTAGGGACAATGATGCCACTGATAATGAGGTTGCCCAAGATGATTCCTCAAGTGAGGGGAGTAAGCATGGTACTGCATCATCCCCTTCTGTGTCTACACCAGTCTTGCCCACACAAGAGGTCCCTAGTACATCTAGTGTGCCAATACTTCTTACTATGCAGCAATTAACGGCTGTAATGGATAATTCTATTAAAAACATTTTGTCCAAAATGCCCACTTATCAGAGAAAGCGCGATTGCTCTGTTTTAGATACTGAAGAGCATGAGGACGCTGATGATAATGGTTCTGACATACCCTCACACCAATCTGAAGGGGCCAGGAGGGAGGTTTTGTCTGAGGGAGAAATTTCAGATTCAGGAAAAATTTCTCAAGAAGCTGAACCTGATGTTATTACATTTAAATTTAAATTAGAACATCTCCGCGCTCTGCTTAAGGAGGTGTTATCTACTCTGGATGATTGTGACAATTTGGTCATTCCAGAGAAATTATGTAAGATGGACAAGTTCCTAGAGGTCCCTGTGCACCCCGATGCTTTTCCTATACCCAAGCGGGTGGCGGACATTGTAAATAAGGAATGGGAAAGGCCCAGCATACCTTTTGTTCCTCCCCCTATATTTAAGAAATTATTTCCTATGGTCGACCCCAGAAAGGACTTATGGCAGACAGTCCCCAAGGTCGAGGGGGCGGTTTCTACTCTAAACAAACGCACTACTATCCCTATAGAAGATAGTTGTGCTTTCAAAGATCCTATGGATAAAAAATTAGAGGGTTTGCTTAAAAAGATGTTTGTTCAGCAAGGTTACCTTCTACAACCAATTTCATGCATTGTTCCTGTCACTACAGCAGCGTGTTTCTGGTTCGAAGAACTAGAAAAGTCACTCAATAAAGAATCTTCGTATGAGGAGGTTATGGACAGAGTTCAAGCACTTAAATTGGCTAACTCTTTTATCTTAGACGCCACTTTGCAATTAGCTAGATTAGCGGCGAAAAATTCAGGTTTTGCTATTGTGGCGCGCAGAGCGCTTTGGCTAAAGTCTTGGTCAGCGGATGTGTCCTCCAAGAATAAATTGCTTAACATCCCTTTCAAGGGTAAAACGCTGTTTGGCCCTGACTTGAAAGAGATTATTTCAGACATCACTGGGGGAAAGGGCCACACCCTTCCTCAGGATAGGTCTTTTAAGGCTAAAAATAAGCCAAATTATCGTCCCTTTCGCAGAAACGGACCAGCCTCAAATTCTACACCCGCTAAGCAAGAGGGTAATAGTTCTCAAACCAAACCAGCCTGGAGACCGATGCAAGGCTGGAACAAGGGTAAGCAGGCCAAGAAACCTGCCACTGCTACTAAAACAGCATGAAGTGTTGGCCCCCGATCCGGGACCGGATCTGGTGGGGGGCAGACTCTCTCTCTTTGCTCAGGCTTGGGCAAGAGATGTTCAGGATCCTTGGGCGCTAGAAATAGTTTCTCAAGGTTATCTCCTGGAATTCAAGGAACTACCCCCAAGGGGAAGGTTCCACAGGTCTCAATTGTCTTCAAACCAAATAAAAAGACAGGCATTCTTACATTGTGTAGAAGACCTGTTAAGAATGGGAGTGATTCATCCTGTTCCATTAGGAGAACAAGGGATGGGGTTTTACTCCAATCTGTTCATAGTTCCCAAAAAAGAGGGAACATTCAGACCAATTTTAGATCTCAAGATTCTAAACAAA